>NC_085846.1:120240675-120450191 GCF_035594765.1 Anolis carolinensis
CCTTCATCCGCAGCCCAAACATTGCGCAAGACTAATAAAGAGGGTTAACGGGGTGGGGAGGCGCCCGGGCTTCCAGGCTGTCTGTGGGTCAAGCTCATGAGCGGCCCAGGTGGGACTCAACAAGCAGCTGTCACTCTCCAGCTCGTTCCTTCGGTGCATAAATCCAACAGTTGAGATTGGCCTCAGTCGTTCCTCTCGTTGTCCATCATCTCTTGGCTCCTTCGCAATTCCTTCCCGTCCTCCTCCTCGCCTCGGGTTCCTTCCTTCCTTCCTTCCTTCCTTCCTTCCTTCCTTCCTTCCTTCCTTCCTTCCTTCCTTCCTTCCTTCCTTCCTTCCTTCCTTCCTTCTCTCCTTCCTTCCTTCCTTCTCTCCTTCCTTCCTTCCCTTCCTTCCTTCCTTCCTTCCTTCCTTCCTTCCTTCCTTCCTTCCTTCCTTCCTTCCTTCCTTCTCTCCTTCCTTCCTTCCTTCCTTCCTTCTCTCCTTCCTTCTCTCCTTCCTTCCTTCTCTCCTTCCTTCCTTCCTTCTCTCCTTCCTTCCTTCCTTCCTTCCTTCCTTCCTTCCTTCCTTCCTTCCTTCCTTCTCTCCCTTCCTTCCTTCCTTCTCTCCTTCCTTCCTTCCTTCCTTCCTTCTCTCCTTCCTTCCTCGTCCTTCCTTCCTTCTCTCCTTCCTTCCTTCCTTCCTTCCTTCCTTCCTTCCTTCCTTCCTTCCTTCCCTCCTCCTCCCTCCCTCCCTCCCTCCCTCCCTCCCTCCCTCCCTCCTTCCTTCTCTCCTTCCTTCCTTCCTTCCTTCCTTCCTTCCTTCCTTCTCTCCTTCCTTCCTTCCTTCCTTCCTTCCTTCCTTCCTTCCTTCCTTCTCTCCTTCCTTCCTTCCTTCCTTCCTTCCTTCTCTCCTTCCTTCCTTCCTTCCTTCCTTCCTTCCTTCCTTCCTTCCTTCCTTCCTTCTCTCCTTCCTTCCTTCCTTCTCTCCTTCCTTCCTTCCTTCCTTCCTTCCTTCCTTCCTTCCTTCCTTCCTTCCTTCCTTCCTTCTCTCCTTCCTTCCTTCCTTCCTTCCTTCCTTCCTTCCTTCCTTCCTTCTCTCCTTCCTTCCTTCCTTCCTTCCTTCCTTCTCTCCTTCCTTCCTTCCTTCCTTCCTTCCTTCCTTCCTTCCTTCCTTCCTTCCTTCTCTCCTTCCTTCCTTCCTTCCTTCCTTCCCTCCCTCCTTCCTTCCTTCCTTCCTTCCTTCCTTCCTTCCTTCCTTCTCTCCTTCCTTCCTTCCTTCCTTCCTTCCTTCTCTCCTTCCTTCCTTCCTTCTCTCCTTCCTTCCTTCCTTCCTTCCTTCCTTCCTTCCTTCCTTCCTTCCTTCCTTCCTTCCTTCCTTCCTCTCCTTCCTTCCTTCCTTCCTTCCTTCCTTCCTTCCTTCCTTCTCTCCTTCCTTCCTTCCTTCTCTCCTTCCTTCCTTCTCTCCTTCCTTCCTTCCTTCCTTCCTTCCTTCCTTCCTTCCCTCCCTCCCTCCCTCCCTCCCTCCTTCCTTCCTTCCTTCCTTCCTTCCTTCCCTCCCTCCCTCCCTCCCTCCCTCCCTCCCTCCCTCCCTCCCTCCCTCCCTCCCTCCCTCCCTCCCTCCCTCCCTCCTTCCTCCTTCCTTCCTTCCTTCCTTCCTTCCTTCCTTCCTTCCTTCCTTCCTTCCTTCCTTCCTTCCTTCCTTCCTTCCTTCCTTTGCCTTGGAGCCCAGCCCAGGGGTCTCTCTCCGGGCTCTCCTTGCAATGAGGGGAGGGGGCTTCTCCAGAGAGGAGAGGGTCCCGTGCGCCCCTCCCTCTCCCCCCCCCCCCCCCCCGCCGGGAGCCCTAGTAGAGGACGGCCTTCGAAACGGAGGAGCAGGAAGCGGCGGAGGGGCCCGGGGAGGCCGAGTCGGGTCAGGAGGGGCGGGAGGGGGCGTCCGTGGAGGGCGGCGCGGAGGGCGAGGCGGGGAGAGGTGCCGCAGGGCGCGCGGGGAGCCCCCCAGGGAGAGGAGCGACTCGAAGAAGCGCGGGTCACGCTGCGGGGAGGAAGAAAGGGGAGGGGAGGGGCAGGCGTGAGGGCCAGGACACCACAACCCCCCCCCAGCCCCGCCCCTCCCTCCCTCGAGGCTCACCTGCTGCGCCTCCTCGGGCACGGCCTCCCTCCACTCCTCGGTCACGGGGACGCGCTCGTAGGTGTTGAGCAGCGCCTCCAGGGCGGGGGGGCAGGCGCAGCAGTGGCAGACCACCTGGCGAAAGAGGGGGAGGGAGGGAGAGAATGGGGAGCTCGAGGGGAAGGGAGCCCCCCCTCCAGAGACCCCTCAGAGCCCCCCCCCCCCGGCCTGGCCCTGCTCCACCCGATGAGGGGACTCTCAGCAAACACTCTCAGGCAGACCATCACAAGTTGGAAAGCCTTGCCGAAGGCTTCCCTGGCCGGAATCTCTAGGTTACTGTGAGTTTAATATGATTTTAATATATTACAAGCCTTGGAGTCCCATGAGGAAGGAAATACGGATATAAATAAAGATTTACTACTACTATTATTATTCCCTCCTGACGTTTCGCCCGCATCTATGGCAGGCATCCTCAGAGGTTGTGAGGTCTGTTGGAAACTAGGCAGATGGGGTTTATATATCTATCTATCTCTGTGGAATGATGTCCAGGGTGGGAGAAAGAAAGAACTCTTGTCTGCTTGAGGCAAGTGTGGATGTTGCCATGGGCCAGCTTGATTAGCATTGAATGGCCTTGAAGCTTTAAAGCCTGGCTGATTTCTGCCTGCGGGAATCCTTTGTTGGGAGGTGTTAGTTGGCCCTGTCTTGTTTTTTTAATGTTGTTCTTTATTTACGGTCCTGATTTTATGATCAAGAGACACAAAAGTCACTGCAGACTAAGTCAGCCAGAGAAGTTAACCAGAATGGAACACTTGATGAACCAACCTGGACACCGCATGTCATTTGAGAACACAGAAATGCAGATCTGCAAGGCCATTAAATGCTAATCAAGGCGGCCAATTGCAACTTTCACACTTGCCTCAGAGAGAGACGATTTTTTCCTCCCACCCTGGACATCATTCCACAGATCTCTCTTCCAACTCTAGGATTCTATGATTATATATGTGTGTGTGTATCATAGAATCCTAGAGTTGGAAGAGACTTCGTGGGCCATGCAGTCCAACCCCGTTCTGCCAAGACACAGGAAAACCGCATTTAAGTTTCCAAGGGACCTCACAACCTTTGAGTATGCCTGTCATACATGTGGGCGAAACGTCAGTAGAGAATAATAATAATAATAATAATAATAATAATAATAATAATAATAATAATAATAATAATAAAAAATCTTTATTTATATCCATCTTTTCTCTCTCAGGGAACCCAAAGTAAACCATGTAAACAATAATCCAAATACATCGACAATAAGTATAAAACATCATACAATAAACAGTTTAAAACACCAATAATATATATTTGCATTCTTGTGGCATCGTGTCAAATTATATTGCACTTTGTTCCAGTCCATCAACATTATGGTGTTTCTTATCACTCCAGACTAGTTTCCTTCACTAAAACCCTGCCTAAACAGGAAAGTTTTTAATTGGTTCTTAATTGGCCATACAGTCCGGAAAACTCACAGCAACCCATTGAGTCTTGCATCAGAGGATACCAAGAAAACCCCCGACACGGGAGGGCTCTCCGCCTCCCCCCTCCGCACAGTGGGTTCAGGGCCGTGGAAACACCAGAAGCCCCCTTGCCCCCCCCCCCAATCCCCCCCCCCCCCGCGCCCACCTTGAGCAGGGCCCCCGGCCAGACGCGGACGGCGCCGTGGTTGAGGAGGTGTCGCACCACCAGCTCCGGCCGGACGTCCCCCTGGGGGTCGGGGTCCTCGGGGTCATCGGGGCGCGCGGCGGGGTCGCGGGCGGGGTCGTGGGCGGCGGCAGCCTGGAGGGCGAGGTGGAGCGGGGTGCCCCCCCCGTAGGCCATGAGGTTGGCGCTGGCCCCGCCCTCCAGCAGCAGCGCCACCGCGCGGTGGTCCCCGGCCTTGCAGGCGCAGTGCAGCGGGCGCCTCCGGTCCTGGTCGGACGCCTCCACGCGCGCCCCCGACGCCACCAGCAGCCGGCACACCGCCCACCGCCCCTCGCGCGCGGCCCCGCCCCCGCCCCCGCCCTCGGCCCCGCGCGGGAGGGGCGCGGCGGAGCAGGCGGCGTGCAGAGGGGTCCGCCCGGCGGCGTCGCGGGCCTCGAGGAGGGCCCCGTGGGAGAGGAAGAGCCGCGCGTGGCCCGCCAGGCCCAGCCGCGCCGCCACGTGCAGCGGGGTCTCGCCCTCGCCCTCGCCCTCGCCCCCCTCCGAGGCCGCGTTCACCACCGCCCCGTGGGCCAGCAGGAGGCGCGCGCACCTGCCAGGAGAAAGAAGGGGCAGCACAGTCATAGGAACCTCCATTTTGGCCCTGAGGCTGTGAGGAATGCTGGGAACTGGAGTCCAAAACACCTGGGCGGAGGATAGGCCCAAGTTGGCCCCTGGCTGGCCTAACTGTATCTCCCTGTGGAATGATGTCCAGGGGGGGAGAAAGAAAGAACTCTGGTCTGTTTGAGGCCATTGTGAATGTTGCCCTTGGCCCCCTTGATTACCACTGAATGGCCTTCAAGCTTCAAATCCTGCCTGCTTCCTGCCTGGGGGAAATCCTTTGTTGGGAGGTGTTAGCTGGCCCTGATTGTTTCCTGTCTGGAATGCCCCTATTTTCTGAGTGTTGTTCTTTATTTACTGTCCTGATTTTAGAGGCTTTTTTTTTTAATCCTGGTAACCAGATTTTGTTCATTTTCATGGTTTCCTCCTTTCTGTTGAGATTATCCACCTGCTTCTTGTGTCTTCTCTGTATATTCTGACATGGTGGTTGTGAGAGTGGTCAAGCATTTGTGTCTTCTCCGATAATAAAACTCCATCCACGTTGGTTGCTCCGCTACGGCTGTCTTCTCTGGTTGAGTGAGTCTGCAGTGCCTTTTGTGTGCAGGGGAATTCCAGAGAAGAAACAATCCGGGCAAGTGAAACACCTCCCAACAAAAAATCCCTCAGTGTCAGTCCTTGGAAGCTATAGGACACAAGCAATTCCGTGGAAACACTTTATTGATATCCTTGCCAAGATGAAAACAAAGCTACTACTAACTGAGATCCGCCCAAACCCCAGCATGTCAAACAACTACTTTTCCCCGGCCCCAGTTCCACGTTCGCACCTATCTGTCGACTCGAAGGCCAGAGCATGTCACAAATCAATCCTCCCAGCCAGATGGCTCTTATCAGTTAGGCCATTCCCCCCCCCCCCCCCCACCCCAATTAGCTCTGGCAGGATGGGAACAGACAGCTTGGTATGAATGCTGGGCCGATCACATCCTGACAGCCAGGCTTTGAAGCAGCAAGGCCATTCAATGCTAATCAAGATAGCCAATGGCTACATTCACACCTACCTCCAACAGACAAGGGTTCTTTCTTTCACCCACCCTTGACATCATTCCACAGGGATATAAACCCCACTTGCCTACTTTCTAACAGACAGTTTCCACCTCAGAGGTTGTCTATCATAGATGTGAGCAAAACGTCAGGAGGGAATGCTTCTGGAAAACTCGCAGCAAGCAACCCGGATATAATAATAATAATATAACAACAAGATCTTATTTGTAATCCGCCTGACCTCCCCGAGGGGACTTAGGGATGGAGGGAGAGACGTGGGGGGGGGGGGGGGGCTTGACTTTCCAAGGCAGCTTCTCTAACTTGTCAGGCCTAGCGAGCTGAGCCCCGCGCTCCCTCCCTCACTCACTCCCTCACTCACTCACTCGAGGGAGTCCGGGCTGCGGCAGAAGTGGAGGGGGCGCCTGCCGTCGGGCTCGGCGGGGGCGTGGGGGTCTGCGCCGAAGGAGAGGAGGAGGCGGGCGCAGTCGGGGGCGGGGGCGGCGCAGGCCTCGTGCAGGGCCGTCCTTCCGGCGGGGGCCAGGTCCACCTCCGCCCCGCGGAGCAGCAGGTGCCGCAGGCAGTCCACGAAGCCCCGCCCCGCCGTCACGTGCAGCGGAGAGGTCAGCTCCTGCTCGTAGGTCAGCGCCCAGATCCCTAAGGGGGGGAGGGGGGGAGAGGGGAGGGGTCAGCGGAGAGGGAGGCCCCGCCCCTCCCCTCCGGCCCAGTGTCCTCGAGACCCCCCCCCCCGCCCCCGCCGGGCCCCTAATCACTCAGCCATCGGGAGTTCCCCCGGAGCGCCTTCCACTCCTCGCTGTCGCTGGTGTCGAAGACGGAGTTGGGCCCCACGCCGCTCTCGGGGTCGCGCAGCAGGACCAGCAGCGCGCACCCGTCGCCCTCCAGCAGCGCCCGCCAGAAGGCCCGCGCCGCCCCCTCCGCCCGGCGCGTCTGGATGGCCTCCATGGCCCCGCACCCCCCGCCCTCGGACAGCAGCAAGGAAGGAAGGAAGGAAGGGCCCGACGCGGGCAGGGAGGGGCTGTTTGGGGCGGGGAGGCCCTGTGACAGGAGGGCGGGACCCCCTCCGCCACGCCCCTCCCTCTCGGAGCCCACCCAGCGGGGCTCTTCTGCCAGAGGCGCGGCAAGGCAGCCCTCCTGACGTTTCGCCCACATTTATGACAGGCATCCCCAGAGGTTGTGAGGTATATTGGAAAAACTAAGCAAGGGAGGAATGTTGTTCAGGGTGGGAGAGAGAACGCTTGTCTCTTTGAAGCACGTGTGGATGTGGCCCTTGGCCACCTGGATTTAGATGTATAATTATGCTGGTTTTTAATTTATATTTTAATTTTTATTGTAATTTTTAATCTTGGATGATTTTTAACTGTGTTTCCGATGTATATTGTAAGCCGCCCTGAGTCCCCTGATGGGTGAGAAGGGCGGGGTAGAAATGATGTAATAAATAAATAAATAAATAAATAAATATATTAGCATTGAATGGCCTTTCAGCTTCAAAGCCTGGCTTCTTCCTGCACGAAACAATCAGGGCCAGCTCTGACAAAGGATTTCCCCAGGCAGGAAGCAGCCAGACTTTGAAGTTGCAAGGCCATTCAATGCTAATCAAGGTGGCCAATGGCCACATCCACACTTGCCTCAGGCAGAAAAGACTTACTGTATTTCTCCCACTCTGGACATTCCAGAGATATATAGACCCCACCGGCCTAGTTTTCCAACAAACCTCCCAACCTCTGAGGATGCCTGCCATAGATGTGGGCGAAATGTCAGGCGAGAATGCTTCTGGAACATGGCCAGCAGCCCGGAAAACTCACAGCAAGACACCTGGACGGCCCAAGTGGGTTCATGCCTGCTCTAGAGCTCAGCCCTCCCCTCCCCCCCCCCCCCCCGCAGTGATTCTGCTGTTTGGTTTGGCTCTTGCCTTTTCCATCCAAAGGGTCTGAAGGCATTCCTGGCCAAACCGGGCCGGCTTTCCATTGCCACGGTGATTAGAGAAGGAGACCCCCTCCCCCTCCCCCCACTCGCCCCCCTCACCCCACTCGCGGCAGATCCACCGTGGCTCGTGGGTGCGGGCGCGGAGGACGAGGTCGACGGCGGCTCCCTGGCGGAAGTGTCGGCGCACCCGGTCCAGGTCCCCCGAGTAGAGCGCGTTCTCCAGGACGGGGTCCCGGCACTCCATGGGCGGCTCCCTGCGCGCCCCTCGCCCCGCCCCGCCCCACGGCGCCCCCCCGCGGAAGGAGGGTGGCCCAGACATGGCCGGGAGGGGGGGGAGGGAGGGCTGCGAGGAGGAGGGAGGGGCCGCCCTTGAGACGCCGCGCTCCTTCTCCGGCCACGCCCCCTCCGCCCCTGCCTCGGGGATATAAATAGCCCCCTTCCGCCCGCCCTCCCTCCCCGCCACAAATAGCCTTGACCTTTCCAGCCGCCAGTCAGGCGGGCAGGGAGCGAGGGAAGAAGGGGGGGGGGGGCTGTGAGCAGGGAGGGAGTGGCCAAGGGGGGCCCCATGGAGGGGGAGGGGTGGTGCTCCTCCCCCTCCCCTTTGTGGCCTTGCAAGGCCTCGATTACCATTGAATAGCTTTGCAGCTTCAAAGCCTCCCAGCCTGGGCGAATCCTTGGTTGGGAGGTGATTAGCTGGCCCTGATTGTTTCTTGTCTGGAATTCCCCCATTTTTTCTGAGTGTTTTTCTTTATTTACTGTCCTGATTTTAGAGTTTTTAAACACTGGGAATAAAAAGGCCAAGGTTTTCCCCTGACATTAAGTCTAGTCGTGCCTGATTCTGGGGGCTGAACAACCAGGTTGTCCGTAGATACCTCCGAGGTCATGTGATCACGGGCATAACGGCCTGGAGCCCCGTTACCTTCCTACCAGAGCGGTACCTATTGATCTACTCACATTTTCATGTTTTCGAAGTACTAGGTTGGCAGAAGCTGTTGCTAACAGCGGGCGCTCACTCCGCTCCCCGGATTCGAACCACCAATCTTTCCCTCAGCAGCTCAGCTGCACTACCGCGGTGTTGGGTTATCTAGCAATCATGCATGCATTTTCAATGTGAGATGGTTTATGTAGTTAGTTTGTTTATTGCCTGAGCCAAAGCTGCATTCCAAAGATGGTGGCACCAATTTAGGGGTTTTGCATGTGAAGTGGGAAAGGGGAGTATCCTTTCTGGGGACACGCAGTAAGGCAGGTACGCCTTTAAAATTTGGGGTATAAAAGGGGAGACTTTCTTTTGTTCCCTCTCTTGATACTGCCATGTAGTTTGCTGTTGCTCTCACACACACACACAGGGAACTTCTAACTTCCATGATGCTAAGAGATATGTAGTATCCTGATGGAGACAGGCCCTGCATGGTCCTGGCCTACTGTATTTTGTACCCTGAGCTATATTCTTTGGAGATAAGATGCTTTACCTGTATGACCATCATCATACAAGATTGTGAGTAAACATACTTTTACTATTTTACTTTTTGGTCTCTCTGGTGTTTATTTTGTGTGCATGACTCCTTAAAGGGAAAGGGAGACTGGCTATTTGTTTTTCTTACCTCTGATCACATAAACCCCTAGTCTTCTGTGTGTGTGTGTGCGTTTTTTTGTTTTTGTTTTGTTTTTTTGCTAAAAGATAAAGGTAGAGGTTTCCCTTGATGTTAAGTCCAGTCATGACGGACTCTGGGGGTTGGTGCTCATCTCCATTTCTAAGCTGAAGAGCCGGCGTTGTCCATAGACTCCTCCAAGATCATGTGGCCGGCATGACTGCATGGAGCGCTGTTAATTCCACTCATGGGATTTGAACCTGGGACCTCTTGGGTTTTTTTTTTTGCTACTCTGCACCAATATCTAACCATATTGGTATCGTAATCCTAACAGGTTATGATCATATTTTCTAATAAGGTGTTCAGCAGTGGAACTCTCTGCCTGGGAGTGTTGTGGAATATCTTTCCTTGGAGGCATTTGAGCAGAGAGTGCTTTGCTTGTGCTTTCTCTTCCTTCCTTCCTTCCTTCCTTCCTTCCTTCCTTCCTTCCTTCCTTCCTTCCTCCCTCCCTCCCTCCCTCCCTCCCTCCCTCCCTCCCTCCGTCCCTCCCCCTCCCTCTCTCCTTCCTTCCTTCCTTCCTTCCGTCCTGCCTTCCTAAACTTCCTAAACTTATTATTATTATTATTATTATTATTATTATTATTATTATTATTATTATTAATTATTATTATTATTCCTTCCTTTCTTTCCCCAAAGGCCCAGTCCTGGAAACTCCGATTCCGAGAGAGAGAGAGAGAGAGAGAGGCACAAAGGGCACAGGACTCGGGTTCAAACGAAGGGCGCTTTGATTGCGCGAGAGGCTCCCCGAGAGCGACGCCCCCCCCCCCCCCCGCCAGGGTCCTGCTGCGGGGGGGCTACTTCTTGGCCTTGTCCTTCTTGTTCTTCTTGTCCTGGATCTCCGCCGCCCGGAGCCGCTCCTCCTCCACGCGCTTCTTCCTCTTCCCCAGCGGGGTCTTGCTGTACCACTCCTGGGGGGGAGGGGGGATGGAGAGGAGGGGTGAGGGGCGTGGCTGGGGGGCGTGGCCTGCGCCCTCGGCCCCGCCCTCCCCTCCCCTCCGGCCCCGCCCACCTGCAGGAGGCTCTCCTCCTCGGGGAAGACGGGGTCGGCGCGGGCGAGGGCCTGGAGCAGCTCCGCGGCGAGGAGGGGCCTCTTGGGCAGCTGGAGCAGCCTCCGCTCGCTCAGCACGGCCGACACCGCCGCCGCCATCGCGCCCTGGCTGTAGCCCTCCGACACCTTGGCCAGCGCGCTCACGTCCAGCCGCCGCGACACCGAGCCCCCCTGGCGCTCGATCAGGCGCCGCCACGTCACTGGGGGGGGGGAGGGGGAGGGGGGGTCAGCGGGAGGGGGCTCTGGACCCCCCACCACCCAAGGAAGGGAATTGAGAGAGGGGTCAAGGATTTGGGGAAGGGAAGGGAGAGCAAGGGAAGAAAGAAGGGAAGGATGGTGAAGAAAAGGAAGGGTGGAAAGGAAGGAAGTAAAAGGTAAAGTAAAGGTTTCCCCTGACGTTAAGTTCAGTCGTGACCGACTCTGGGGGTTGGGGCTCATCTCCATTTCTAAGCCGAGGAGCCGGCGTTGTCCGTAGACACCTACAAGATCACGTAGCCACTGGCATGATTGCATGGAGCGCTGTTATCTTCCCGCCGGAGCAGTACCTATTGATCTACTCACATTGGCATGTTTTCGAACTGCTAGGTTGGCAGAAGCTGGGGCTAACAGTGGGCGCTCATTCCGCTCCCGGGATTTGAACCTGGGACCTTTTGGTCTGCAAGTTCAGCAGCTCAGCGGTTTAACACACTGTGCCACCAGAGGAAGGACAGAAGGAAAAAAGGAGATGGAATGGAAGGAAGAAAGACAGACAGAAGGAAGGATTATATCTGTTTTTAACGCTTTTTCCTGCAATATTGTTTTTATGATGGTTTTACTGATATTGTTGATTTATTGTTGTAAATTTATGTGTTTTGATTTGTTTTTATATTGTGATGTTGGGCAAGGCCCCATGTGAGCCGCCCCGAGTCCCTACGGGGAGATGGGGCGGGATACAAGAATAAAATTATATTATTATTATTATTATTATTATTATTATTATTATTATTAGGATGGAAAAAAATAGGAGTGAAAGGAAGGGAAGTTAAGATGAGGAAGGAAGAAGGGAGGGAAAGGAGCAGGGAGGAAAGGAAGGCAGAAAAGAAAGAAAGAGGGAAGGAAGGAGATGGAAGAGAAAAAAGAATGAAACATGCAAGAAAGGAAAGAAACTGAAGTGGAAGGAAGGGATGGTGAAGAGGAGGGAGGGAGGATGAAAGGAAGGAAAGAAAGAAGGAAGGGAAGTTAAGAGAAGGAAGGAAGAAGGAAAGGAAAAGAAAAGAAGGAAGGAGGTGGAAGAGAAGAAAAGGAGGAGGGAGGAAAGGAAGAAAAAGGGAAGGAAGGAGATGGATGAGAAAAAAGAAAGAAACATGCAAGAAAGGAAAGAAACTGAAGTGGAAGGAAGGAAGGAAGGAAGGGATGGTGAAGAGAAGGGAGGGAGGATGAAAGGAAGAAAAGAAAGAAGGAAGGGAAGTTAAGAGAAGGAAGGAGGCAAGGAAAGGAAGAAAGGATGGAAATGGAAGGGGGTCTTGATGGAGAGAGGAGGGGAGGGGGCCAAGGCTCCAGGGAAGGCAGGGAGGGGGGGGGCTTCCTCTCCTCCCCCTCCCCTCCCCTCCCCTCCCCTCCCCTCCCCTACCGAATCTGGAGGCGTAGTCGGGGCGGGGGACGAGGAGGATGCGCTCGTAGGTGCGGCAGAGGCCCTTGGGGTCGGCCAGGTAGGGCCGCGAGGAGGTGCCCACGAGCAGGACGCGGTCGCCGGGCTTGAGGAGGCGGAGGGCGCGGGGGAGGTCCTTCTTCAGGCGGCGGGGGTCCAGCTGGGGGGAGAGAGGGCGCGGGGGGGGGGCAGAGGAGGAAAGAGGGAAGGAAGGAAGGAGGCCCTTCGAGTCCCGAAGGAGCGGGACCCCGCTTGCCCCCTCCTCACCCACCCACCCACCCCCGCTCGCCCACCCACCTCCTTCTCTTCTCGGGGCACCTTCTTGTAGAAGGTCTTCTCGGCGTCGCCCACCCAGATGACCGAGGGCTGCAAGAGGCGCCCCACCTGCGGACCGTCGGGAGAGAGGAGAAGAGGGGCGTCATGTCACGTCGCGGGTGTCTGTCACGCGTGACCTCCCTCCCTACCCCCGGCTGACCTTGAGCACCAGGTGCAGCAGCATCTGCAGGCCCGCCTTCCCCGGGTACTTCCCCACCAGGTTCGCGGCCGAGAGGTCGAAGAGGTTGGCGCCGGTCTCGGTACACGCGGCGTGGACCAGCATCCGCTTCCCGGTCCCCGCGGGACCCACCAGCAGCACCGAGCGCACCAGCGGCGCAGACTCATGCACCGCCGCCGAGCCTGGAGGGGGGGGAGCGAGGGGTCAACGGGGGGAGAGGAGGGGGTTCGCCTCCCCGGGGGAGGGGCTGCTCGCCCGCCCACCCACCCACCCACCGAGGCGCAGCACGGCGTAGAGGGCCACGTTCTGCCGGACGTCGTGGGCGGAGGGGACGGGCTCGATCTGCTGCTGCCGGAGGATGGAGCCCAGGTAGTTGAAGTCACCTGCGGGGGGGGGGGGGGGACAGGGAGGTCAGAGGTCAGGGGAATCCCCCATGAACGTGTGGAGACCACCTTTTGAAAACCACTAGTCAAGAAGAGCACGACCTTGTTAGAAGTCAAGTGATATTCATAAGCATTCACGTAATGGCACACAGGTAGCTCAGCTGTTAGACTGAAGAACCATGCCTTTGAACTGCCAACAACAAAGGCGTGTCACTACAAAATATATATTTGGTTAGCAGAGGATGGTTGTTTCTTTGAAGTTGAAACTGTAATTGCAGTTGGCCAAAACATACACACTCCCTTAAAACCTTTGTGTTTAAATATGCCCGGGCTGTGGCACAAGCTGGTGAGCAGCCAGCTGCAGCCAGCTGAGACTAATCACTCTGACCAAGAGGTCATGAGTACGAGGCCAGCTCGGAGCCTGCATTTGTCTTTGTCTTTGTTCTATGTCAAGGCATTGAATGTTTGCCTTATATGTGTAACCCTGAGTCTCCTTCAGGGTGAGAAGGGCAGAATATAAATACTGTAAATAAATAAATAAATAAATATGCACTCAGAGATAAAAAAAGCAAAGTCTTCTTTGGAAAAATATTTTTTACTCACAAACATCTTGTATTAATTCACCAAACAGGCACATTTCTTATTTAAGGTTTAGTTATAGATAGGATGTAGTTCTCTTTATGTGTTGAGTACACAGCATAACATTCTTAATCAGTAGTCCATAGCCTTTACGTATAGTTGTACTCACTGAAGTCCATAAGCATACATGCATCCACCTCCACTGAGGAGTAAAGTGAACTTAATAACCAAAAAATGGAGTCCTGAGTCTGAACATGCTCGGTACAATCACAAATCTATAGGTCCTCTCACACCAAAGAGGAACTGTACAGTCAAACTGGAAAATCAACATACATATTACAGGTTAGTAAATAAACATATTAATAAACAAATAGTGAGAGGCTTGGGAGGTTGCTATTTCCAACGAAGGTGGCCCCCTCCCTCCCTCCGACCCCATCCATTCGCACCTGTGTAGTCGGCCAGCTGCACCTTGGGTGGCCTCTTGATGATGCCCTGGAGGACCAGCTCCTCGTAGAGAGAGTCCACGGTCCTGGAAGGGGAGGGGGCAGATGGACAACATCACCTACAAAAAGGATGCTGGGGGAGGGGGCGTGGTAGGACCTCCTGTGGGATTGACCGGGAGGTTCCTGCCCCCTCCCGCCCTCTTTCCCCCGCCCTACCTGTCCGGGGTCAGGTCCTTCTCCTTCTTGCCCCGCTTCCCCTTTTTCTGTGTGGAGGAGAGAGAGGAGGTGTTGGCTTTAAGTCTATGGTGTCACCAAGTCTCCAGTCCTCAATGAGTAACAAGTCTAGAGACAGGGCCAAGCTGAGAGATTCCTTTCCCCACATTGTTTTCCCAAAAGGGCTTTGCCCTTCCTCTTTCTGCTAGCCAGCCATTGTCTCCTCCTTCCCTTTGATGATGTAGGAATGGGATTTCTGTGAGGGAACTTCCTCTTCCATTTAAACTGCCCTGGGTCATCCCAACTCAAGAACGGGAAACGGAATGTTGGTGGACAGGAAAAGAGGTTTAAAGATGGGCTCAAAGCCAACCTTAAAAACTGTGTGTTGGATATGATCCAGGACTACACAAGTCTCAATTAGTTATGTAGTGGATAGGTTAGAATGAGGGAAACCTCTCTCTATATTCCATGCATGCCTAGATAGGCCTTTGCTGATTTCTCTCTTCTTTCCTGTTTACATCCACTCCCTACATTGTTGTTATAGGAATGTGAACCTTTAGGGATGAGGCTACTTCCTCTATCCAGATTAGAATGTTAATTGCCCCAAAAGGCTTGGACCATGCGGGACATCTCTTCCTCCTTTGTCTTCTAGCTAAGAAGGACACATTTTGCCCACTCTCCTGGAAAAATGTAGCTATTTAGATATTTTGTTATTTTCTACCTTTTTACCTTCCTTAGATGCTAGCCTAGAGAGCTAGTTAGCTCCAAGAACCTTTCTATCCACAATGGATTTCTTTTTACCTCAATAAATGCTTTTTGAACTTTCAAGGAGACTTATAATAATAATAATAATAATAATAATACTTTATTTATACCCCGCCACCATCTCCCCGTGGGGACACGGGGTGGCTCACAATGTTACAAAAATAACAGCACAAATGCATTAATAATACACACAGTTTAAAACACAAGAAGATGATAAAACAAGTTAAAACAAAGATTTAAACAACAATAATAATATCAATAGTAATCCTTTGCCATCCTGAGTAACAAAGCCTTCTCCAATCTCTCCACACGTAAGTTTCTGCTGCTTGTGAAGTGTGCTTCTGCCACTCTGCTGTATTTTTGAGGAATCACCACTGAAAGGGGGTTAATTTTGAGTCTAACTGCTCATAGATTCCCAACACTGTGGCATAGACACTGAGAGAGAACTGGGAAGGCCTGGCCCTTGTGTGCTCTAACTTGAGGTCAGCTGTGACCAGCAGTGCTGTGGAATTCGAAGAGGGACAAATGGAGGGTGGAAGGGAGAAATATGCCAAGAGGAAGGTGCGTCAAGCCAACCCTGACCGGACCGCCTTCCGTCTGGAAAACCTGTCTGCATTTTGGGTCATCAGCTGATTTTTCGATCTTGGCCTTGACTGCATTTGTCCTGATGGCATGTTCCTGGGCTGCAAGGATCAGGCCTTCTGTCTCCTTCTTCAGGGTCCCGTTCATGAGCCATAACCAGGTCTTCTATTATCATCATCATCATCATCATTATTATTATTATTTATTAATTGCCTTTGTCCTGATGTCTTGCTCCTGGGCTGCAAGGATCAGGCCTTCTGTCTCCTTCTTCAGGGTCCCATTTGTGAGCCAGAGCCAGGTCTTCTATTATTATTATTATTATTATTATTATTATTATTATTATTATTAATGGCCTTTGTCCTGATGTCTTGCTCCTGGGCTGCAAGGATCAGGCCTTCTGTCTCCTTCCTTCTTCAGGGTCCCATTCGTGAGCCAGAGCCAGGTCTTCTATTATTATTATTATTATTATTATTATTATTAATGGCCTTTGTCCTGATGTCTTGCTCCTGGGCTGCAAGGATCAGGCCTTCTGTCTCCTTCTTCAGGGTCCCATTCGTGAGCCACAGCCAGGTCTTCTATTATTATTATTATTATTATTATTATTATTAATGGCCTTTGTCCTGATGTCTTGCTCCTGGGCTGCAAGGATCAGGCCTTCTGTCTCCTTCTTCAGGGTCCCATTCGTGAGCCACAGCCAGGTCTTCTATTATTATTATTATTATTATTATTATTATTATTATTATTATTATTAATATTATTATTATTATTATTAATGGCCTTTGTTCTGATGTCTTGCTCCTGGGCTGCAAGGATCAGGCCTTCTGTCTCCTTCTTCAGGGTCCCATTTGTGAGCCAGAGCCAGGTCTTCTATTATTATTATTATTATTATTATTATTATTATTATTATTATTAATGGCCTTTGTCCTGATGTCTTGCTCCTGGGCTGCAAGGATCAGGCCTTCTGTCTCCTTCTTCAGGGTCCCATTCGTGAGCCAGAGCCAGGTCTTCTCCTTATCAGCTTTTCCTTCAATTTTGTCAAGGAACTTTCCATGCAATGTTTTGTTGTGCCAGCTGTCAGCTCTAGTTTGTAGTGTGGATTTCTTGTACTGGTTTTTTGTCTGCTTTACAATTTTTATTATTATTATTATTATTATTATTATTATTATTATTATTATTATTATTAATTCATTTCTATCTCGCTTTTCTCCTGTGGGTGGGATTCAAAGTGCCGTACAACATATAAAATTCATACAAATACATTGAACAGCAATACATAATCAATTAAAGCATCATATCCTAATTAAAATCCAATTAAGATATCAAATAAAACCATTTAAAAACTTACAACAAGCACCATATTAAAGATATCCATAACCTCCGGCCACTGAAATTATTTGTCAAGTACAGTAGAGTCTCGCTTATCCAAGGTTCTGTATTATCCAACACAGTTTGCCTTTTATTAGTCAATGTTTTTGTAGTCAATTTTTCAATAAATTGTAAAATTTTGGTGCTAAATTTATAAATACAGTAATTATTACATAACGTTATCGTGTACTGAACTGCTTTTTCTATCCATTTGTTGTAAAGCATGATGTTTTGGTGCTTAATTTGCAAAATCATAACCTAATTTGATGTTTAATAGGCTTTTCCTTAATCCCTCCTTATTATCCAACATTTTCGCTTATCCAATGTTTTGCTGGGCCGTTTATGTTGGATAAGTGAGACTCTATTTCTGCTGTCTTTAAGGTGGCCTCACCCCAACAGAGGGTCATTTGGAGCCGGACAGCTCAGATGCCCCAACAGGAGGGACCCGAGGAGGAGCCCCTCCCCCACCGCTGGGAAGGCGCCCCCTCCCTCCCTCCCTCACCCCCGCCCCGCCCCCCCGGGCCCCCCCAAGACCCCCCCCGGACCTTGCCGCCCTTCTTCCCTTTGCGGGGCTTGCCGGGGCGGGGCTCCTCCTGGCCCAACGCGCGGCGCAGGTTCTGCAGCTCCTCCCGCATCAGCTCGTCCACCTGCGGATATTGGGGGGGGGGGGAGATAAAGGGGAGTGGTCATAAGGGGAGTGGCCCCGAGGGTCTGCCTCCCCCTCCCCTCCCCCTCGCCCACCTGCAGCCGGATCTCGGTCTCCACTTCGTGCCGCTTCTCCACCTTGATGAGCTCCTCCTGGAAGCGCTGCTCGAAGTTCTCCACCTCGTCGTGGTCGGTCCAGCATTCTTGGGAGGGAGGGAGGGAGGGCGGGGGGGGGGGCGGGTTAGGGGTGAAAGAAAGGTGAAAGGGAGGGCAGGACCAAGGGCCCCCCCTCCTGCCCCCCCTCCAGCCCCCACTCACCGGTGTAGCGCAGGAAGCCCTGGTTGATGGTGCCCACGAACTTGGAGGGGCAGAGCGTCAGGACCTCCTCCTCCTCCTGCGGAAGGAAGGAAGGAAGGAAGGAAGCAGGATCCTCGACCTGGAAGAGACCTGGCCGGCCCTCCAGTCCAACCCATTCTGCCAAGAAGCAGGAAGGTCGCACTCAAAGCACCCCTGACAGATGGCCACTCAGCCTCTGCTTCAAAGCCTCCACCACACTCTGAGGCAGAGAGTTCCACTGCTCAACAGCTCTCTCTCTCAGTGAGGACATTCTTCCTCATGTTCAGGTGGAATCTCCTTGCCTTCCTGTAGTATGACCGCCTTCGCGTCCCAGTCTCTAGGGCAGCAGAAAGGAAGCTTGCTCCCTCCTCCCTATTTATTTACAGTACAGTAGAGTCTCACTTATCCAAGCTAAACGGGCCGGCAGAAGCTTGGATAAGCGAATATCTTGGATAACAAAGAGGGATTAAGGAAAAGCCTACATCAAATTAGGTTATGATTTTATAAATTAAGCACCAAAACTTCATGTTATACAACAAATTTGACAGAAAAAGTAGTTCAATACGCAGTAATGTTATGTTGTAATTACTGTATTTACGAATTTAGCACCAGTATATCATGATATATTGAAAACATTGACTACAAAAATGGCTTGGATTATCCAGAGGCTTGGATAAGCGAGGCTTGGATAAGTGAGACTCTACTGTATTTATATTCCGCCCTTCTCACCGCGAAGGGGACTCAGGGCGAATCACATTACACATATAGGCAAACATTCAATGCCTTGACATAGAACAAAGACAGAGACAAACGCAGGCTCCGAGCTGGCCTCGAACTCATGACCTCTTGGTCAGAGTGATTTGTTGCAGCTGGCTGCAGCAGGCTGCTCACCAGCTTGCGCCACAGCCCTAGGACCTCCCCTCCCTCACAGCTTGATCCATGGGCCTCCCTCATCATGTCTCCTCTCTCTCAGCCTTCTCCTCTGCAGGCTAAACATGCCCAGCTCTTTCAGCCGCTCTTCACAGGGATTCTTGTTCTCCAGGCACTTGATCATTTCAGTCGCCCTCCTCTGGACACATTCCAAATAAGAGTCAACATCTCCCTTCAATGGCAGTGCCCAGAATTGGACACAATGTCATTCCAGGTGTGGTCTGACCAAGGCAGAATAGAATAGAGGGGGAGCAGGACTTCCATCCCTGGATCTAGGCACTAAGATCCTGTTTATGCAGGCCAAAATCCCATTGGCCTTTTTGGCTGCTGCATGACATTCCTGGCTCGTGTTCCCCTTCCTCACCACGGGAATTCCAAGATCTTTCCACACGTACTGCTATACTGCTCTCAAACCAGGCATGCCCCCCCCCCCATTCTGCCTCTTGGCATTTCTTTTCCTTTCAAGGAGGGAAGGCCCCCTCCCTCCCTCCCTCCCCTCCTCCACCAGAAGGCCCCTCCCTCCCCTCTCCCTCCTCTCCCTTTGGGGAGGGGTCTTCCTTGTCTCACCGCCTTCTTGCCCTTCTTCTCCTTCTCCTTTTTCTCCTTGCCCTCCTTCTTCTCCTTGCCTTTATCCTCCTTTTTCTTCTCCTTCTCTTTCTTCTTCTTCTCCGCCAGGATTTCCGCCAGGTCCAGGTCGGCCCTCACCTGTCCAGCGGAAGGGGGAGGGAGGGGGGATTACTGGGGGTCATGTCCGGGGAGGCCCTGCACCTCCCCCTCCCCCTTTATACCGACCTCTTCGGGGGTCTTATCAGAGAAGAGGGCAGTGCAGCCCCCAAGACCTTCCTCCGGATAATCCGGGAAGCGCCCGGTCAGGTCACTGGGCAGAGAAGGAGAGGAAGGACATGGTCGGCAAACACGGAAGGAGCAAACTTTGTCCCTCCAGGTGTTTTGGATTTCAACTCCCACCGGGGTGGAAATCATCTATCAGACAGATGGCAAGCTATTTAACTTCAGCAGACTGAAAGCCAAAACCAAAGTCACAACAACATCTGTTATAAAACTCCAATATGCCGATGACAACGTAGTCTGTGTGCATTCGGGAGAAGGCCTACAATCCACTCTCAACACCTTTGCAGAAGCAGACGAGAAGCTCGGCCTTTCATTGAACATCGAGAAAACCAAAGTGTTCTATCGGCAAAAGGCACCAGCCAATCCCTCTGCAATGCTAGAAATACAGCTTAGTGGTGTAACATTTGAAAATGTTACCATTTCTGTTCCCTTGGCAGCCACCTTTACAGAAAAGTCACCGTTGACACTGAAATACAACAGTGCCTGAGCTCCGCGAGTGCAGCATTTTTTCGAAGGATGCAGAGAGGATTTGAGGATTGGAACATCCGTAGGGAGACGGAGGTGCTTGTCCTCCCAACCCTGCTCTACGCTGCGAAACGTGGACTGTCTATAGACATCACTTCAATGATTCCATTAGCATTGCCTCCAAAAGATCCTGCAAATCTCTGGGAAGACAGGTGGACCAATATCAATGTGCTGGAAGAAGAAAAGACCACCAGCATTGAAGCGATGCTCCTACGCCCTCAACTCCCCTGGACTGGCCATGCTGCCCAAATGCCCAAAGCTCACCACTGTCTCCCAAAGCGGTTGCTCTACTCCCAACTCAAGAACGGGAAATGTAATGTTGGTGGACAGGAAACGAGATTTAAAGATGGGCTTAAAGCTAACCTTAAAAATTGTGGCAGAGTATTAGGAATATATTCATAACCTGTTAGGATTATGATACAAATATGGTTAGATATTGGTGCAGAGTAGCAAAAACACCGAAGACTAGGGGTTTATGTGAGCAGAGGTGAGAAAAAGCAAAATAGCCAGCCTCCTTTTCCTTTTAAAAAGTCATGTGCATAAAATAAGCATCAGAGACATCAAAAGTAAAATACTGTAGTAAAAGTATGTTTACTCACAATCTTGTATGATGATGGTCATACAGGTAAAAACATCTTAGTTCCAAAAGAATACAGTTCAGGATACTACATATCTCTAAACAAGAAGTAACATCAGGCAGCATGGCTTGATGAAGAGCCAAAAAGAGGAAAAGCAAGAAGAGGCAAGAAGAGGTGAAGAGAGATAAAAGAAAGTCTCTTCTTTTATGCCCCAAATTCTAAAGGCATATGTAACTTCCTGTATGTCTCCAGGAAGTATACTCCCATTTTCAGAGCCAGCCCTAGGTATTTTTCAAGTGGAAGCAAACAGAATTTTGGTGCCCCTCCCCAAAACCAATCACTGAAAAATAAAAGCATTGGATAAGCGAAAATGTTGGATAATAAGGAGGGATTAAGGAAAAGCCTATTAAACATCAAATTACATTAAGATTTTACAAATTAAGCACTAAAACATCATGTTTTACAAGAAATCAACAGAAAACGCAGTCTTGACTGCGCCCTTGTAGGTTTTGCGCCCCAAGCGACCGCTTAATTCGCCTCATTGTTGGACCGGCTCTGTCCATTTCCCACATCACATGCAAAACCCCTAAAATGGTGCCATCAAGTCTGGAATGCAGCTCTGGCTTCAGGTTACTAAGCAACAAACAAAACTAACTACATAAACCATCCCACATTGAAAATGCATGCATGATTGCTAGATAACCCAACACAGAGACACCAAGAGAGAATTGGGAAGCCCTGGCCCTTAAGCGCTCTAACTGGAGGTCAGCTGTGACCAGCAGTGCTGTGGAATTTGCAGAGGCACAAATGGAGGGCAAAAGGGAGAGATGTGCCAAGAGGAAGGAAGCGCACCAAGCCAACCCTGACCGGGACTGCCTTCCGCCTGGAAACGGATGTCCTCACTGCAGAAGAACATGCGGGCCAAGAATAGAGTTCCACAGTCACCTGCGTATCCACCACCGAGACACTACACTTGGAAGGCCATCGTAGTGGGAAAACGAGGGATTGCCTAAGCTAACCTATCAAGTGAGGAATTGTGGGGGTTGCAGTCCAAAAGACCTGGAGGGCGGGAGGGCCATGGAAGTAGGCCCAGGACTGACTCACTGGCACTCGATGAACCACTGCCGGAGCTGCTCCTTGAGCTCCTCGCGCATGCACGGCCCCTCGGCCTCGAAGATGGAGTCGCGGACGTGGTCCAGGGCCTCCTGGTACTCGGCCTCATAGTCGGCCTGGCGCATGCGCCGCAGCTCCTCGCCCAGCTGCGCCCGGATCATGGTCGGCGTGGGGCCCATCAGCTGCGACTCCAGCTCCTTCAGGAAGGTGAGAAGCGTGTGCGCGCGTGTGGCATTGAGGGGAGAAGCCCCCCGCCTGCCCACCCACCCGCCCACCCGCCCTGCCTCCTTAATGGGCTCCTCCGCAGTGCGCTCCCTCCTTTTCTGCCACTTTCCCGCCTCATTGGGCCCCAAATGGATTTTAAATATCGTCCCGAGGACGCAATTACTGAGAATGCTGAACTCGACACTCTCCGAAGGGGGTGGGGGTGGGGAGGGGGGGAGGAGGGGTCCCTCTTGGAAACAGCACCCCCCCCAAGCCTCTCACTATTTATTTGTTCATGTATATATTTCCTAACCTGTATTCTATGTGTATGCTGATTCGCTAGTTTGACTGCACCTCTTTGGTTTGGAAGGGTTATAGACATGTGACTGTACTGAGCATGTTCAGACTCAGGACTCCCTTTTGTATTCAGTGTGGTTATAGACTTCAATGTGTTAACTTCAGTGGAGGTGGATGCATGTTTGCTGTTTGGACTTTAGTAGAGAAGTACGACTTATGGACTTCAGTGAGTACAACTATATCTAAAGACTATGGATAATTGATTAAGAATGAAACCCTGTGTGTTCAACACACAAAGAACTGCATCCTATCTATAACTGAACTTTAATAAGAAACATGCCTGTATGGTGAATTAATACAAGATGTTTGTTAGTAAACAAGATACGTCATTTTTCAAAGAAGACTTTGTTTCTTTATCTCTGAGTGCATATTTCAAACTAAGAGTTTTCAAGGAAGTGTATAGCTTTTGCGCAATTAGAACTGCGCAAAGAAATAACCATCCTCTGCTAACCCAATATATTTTTATGCAGTGGCATGTCTTTGTCCTTGGCAGTTCAAAGTCACGGTTCTTCAGTCTAACAGCTGAGTTACCTGTGTGCCATTACATGAATGCTTATGAATATCACTTGTTCAAAGAGCTGACTTCTAACAAGGTCATGCTTTTCTTGACTAGTGGTTTTCAATGTTGGGAATCATCATGGACTACTCAAGCCTAGATGTAGTTAGATAGATGATAGAGTTAGATTGAGGGAATCCTTTCCCTGTTTCCAAAGCATGCCTAGACAGGCTTTACTGTGTTTCATTCTCTCCTGTGTACGTCACATCCCTTACTTTGAAGTTGGTAGAAATGTGAATCTCCAGGGACACTAACTTCTCATTGGTCAGAATGTCTTTTATGGCCCCAATAAACTGGACCATGAGGTTGGAACCATTTTGGTTCATTCTTCTCCCTTTGTTCTTCTAGCTAACAAGAAGCATCCTGCCATCTCTCCTGGCAAGATGTAACTATTTAGATGTTTGTTATTTTTCCTTTCTTATTTTTCCTTAGAAACCAGTCTAGAGTAGACTAGACAGCTCCCAAGCCTTTCTATCTACAATGGAGTTCTTTTTACCTGAATAAATACTTTTTAAACTTTTATTGAGACTCTGCAGTCCATTGCAATCCTAAATGGCCAAAGGCTTCTCTTGCTCGCCCCGTGTAAGCGTTGCATTTAAAAGCTTTGCTTTTGCTACTCTGCTGATTTTTGGTGGAATCTCCCCCAGAGAGGGTTAAATTGAGTCTAACCGTTCAGAGATGACCACAACATTCAAAAGGTGGGTCTCCACATATTCACGGAGATTCACATTTGTCAAATGGGTGTGACATCATTTTCCCTTTTCAATAAGGTTATGATTGCCATTTATTTCTAACGGGACGTGTGCCCAATAGGCCCTACCATTCCGATGAAGGCCATCTCCACCTGCCGTGCGGTGCGGGTCAGCCGGCGCAGGATGCAGCCCTTCCAGATCTGAAGGGGGGAGGGGGGAGGGGGGTTGCGGGGTCACCTCTGGAGCCAAGGAGGCCACGCACCCCCCCCCCTCCTGCAGGGGAGACCCTTCCCCTCCCGCTGTCCCCGGACCTTCTGGATGACGGTGGCGGCGGCGTTCCGGTCAGGCTCCACAAGTCCAGCCTCGCGCGCCCGCCTCTCACGCTCCTCGTCGCGACGGATCTCCGCCATGAAGCGAGCCCTCAGGCGGCCCTGGCGCATGCGCTCCGCCATCTGGATCAGGCGCACCGCCTCGTCGCGAGGCATCCCAGGACGGGGGGGCTGGGGGGAGAGGAAGAGGGCAAAGGTCAGCACAGGACATGACCCCCTTGTCCCCATACGATCCTACAGAGCCGGAAGGGACCCACGGGGCCCAGGCGGGAGGGGGGCACCACCCAAGCCCTCCCGACAGATGGCCACCCAGTCATGGATATGACTGAGAGAGAGAGATTCAACCCCAGAGGTGGAAATGTCATGATGAAATATGATGTACAGATTTGATAAATGTGAATTTAATATGATCTATAGTTTGAATGAACTGAATGAAAGGTGTATGGATGGGGCCTAATTTGTCTGAAGATACCATTCTGAAGATTAAGGCCTGCAATGACTAAATCATTAACTACGTCCCCTTGATCTGGTCATGTAAGTGTGATTTATTGTTATAATTGTATTATTTTACTTTGTTTAATAATGTGTATTATGTTGTTATGTAATGTTTGTGTTGCTTTTATGACTGTAAACCGCCCTGAGTCCCATCTGGGAGATAGGGCGGTATATAAATAAAGTTTTATTATTATTATTATTACCTGCTTGATTAATTGTAATTAAAAGTTGCTAATGAGAACTGAAATGATTGACCTGCCTAGTAAACATTGATAAGAACTGCAACAGTGATAAGAGAAATGTTTTCATCTGTTTACATCTGTCAACATTTATTAACTGTTGAACTTTTGGGGGAAAACAACATGTTTACATTAATCAGAGACAATGGCTCTTTCAAGTTAAGGACATGTTTACAAGGTTCTTTACGTTAAGAAGGAAGCCAACACTTGCGTTGCCAACACGAATCAAGAAGAGTCAACATCTGACAGGAAACTGAGATGGAAGTGGTGATGTAGGAATGATGATGAGTGAATGTTTATATGTTGTGTGTGTGAATGCTGTGTAAACATGTAACTCCTCTTTGTTTGTTTGTAAGCCAATGTAATAGGCTTGTTGTGAATCCAATGTACAGTAGTATCTTGCTTATCCAACCTTCGCTCATCCAACGTTTTGTATTATCCAACACAGTTTGCCTCCCGGCTGGATCCACAACTGTTTCTCTAGGCAGCAATGCGCAGCGGGCCAACACGCCCAACAACAACACATGTGCAGCCATGCTCCCAAACAAGTGGCAGGCAGGCTTGTTGTGAAACATTATGTTTTGGTGCTTAATTTATAAATCGATAATACAATTTGACATTTAATAGGCTTTTCCTTAATAGGGGCCGGGCTGTGGCGTAGGCTGGTGAGCAGCCTGCTGCAATAAATCACTCTGACCATGAGTTTGAGGCCAGCTCGTGGCGGGGTGAGCACCTGTCAATTAAAAAAATAAAAAGTAGCCCCTGCTCATTGCTGACCTAGCAATCCGAAAGATAGTTGCATCTATCAAGTAGGAAATAAGGTACCACTTATAAAAGTGGGGAGGCAAGTTTAACTAATTTACAACGTTGGAATGAGGAAGTGCTGTCACAGTGGATGATGAAGCAGCTGCTCCCCCCTGTGGCCAGAATCCAACATCCCCTCAGGAGAAGGTTGAATTGCCTCTGCGTCTGTCTCTGTCTCGGTTCTATGTGTATATGGGCATTGAATGTTTGCCCTATATGTATATAATGTGATCCGCCCTGAGTCCCCTTCGGGGTGAGAAAAAAGGGCAAAATATAAATACTGTAAATAAATAAATAAAATAAATAAATAAACCCTCCTTATTATCCAACTTTTTCGCTTGTCCAACGTTCTGTCGGCCCGTTTATGTTGGATAAGCGAGACTCTACTGTAGTTACATAGAATAAGTAAGTCTATGTGTCTAATGCCATTCTTTGAATGTGTAAATGTTGTTCTGGAAAAGTTCTGATATACGCTCTCACACTGGAAACTGCAATAAAAAGAACCTTTGTTTAAAAAAGGGCCCCTAAAGGCCATCCAGTCCAGCCCCTTCTGCCAGGCAGGCAGGCAGGCAGGCACCAGCACCCAAGCCACCCTGCTTCTGCAGAGAAGGAAGGAGGGTTCACAGCAGTTCCAGGAAGGAAGGAAGGAAGGAAGGAAGGAAGGAAGGAAGGGAGGGAGGGAGGGAGGGAGGGAGGGAGGGAGGAAGGAAGGAAGGAAGGAGGGGAGGGAGGGACGGAGGGAGGGAAGAAGGGGGTGGGGCAGGGGTCCCCAAACTAAGGCCCGGGGGCCACATGCGGCCCATCAAAGCCATTTGTCCGGCCCCCGCGGTGGTGGATAAATAATAATAATAATAATAATTATTATTATTATTATTGACACAAAGACACAGTATAACACAGCAAATAAGATAGATATGCTGGATTTCATATCACAAAATCACAAGACAAACACTTCCCAAGCATTTAGGAATGTGTGATGTATTATTATTATTATTATTATTATTATTATTATTATTATTATTATTATTATTGACACAAAGACACAGTATAACACAGCAAAGAAGATAGATATGCTGGATTTCATATCACAAAATCACAAGACAAACACTTCCCAAGCATTTAGGAATGTGTGATGTATTATTACAGTAGAGTCTCACTTATCCAATATAAACGGGCCGGCAGAACGTTGGATAAGTGAATATGTTGGATAACAAGGAGGGATTAAGGAGAAGCCTATTAAACATCAAATTAGGTTATGATTTTACAAATTAAGCACCAAAACATCATGTTAGACAACAAATTTGACAGAAAAAGTAGTTCAATATGCAGGAATGCTACATAGTAATTACTGTATTTATGAATTTAGCACCAAAATATCACAATGTATTGAAAACACTGACTACAAAAATGCGTTGGATAATCCAGAATGTTGGATAAGCGAGTGTTGGATAAGTGAGACTCTACTGTATTATTATTATTAACAATATTGAAGCTGGGAGGCCATCTGTCAGGGGTGCTTTGCTTGTGCTTTTGGAGCACAAAGGCAGAAGGGGGTTGGACTAAATGGCTCAAGGGGTCTCTTCCAACCCTCTTTATTATTTTTATTATGATTATGGTGGTGATATGATGATGATGATGATTAACATTGAGGCTGTATTTGTTCCTGTTTTGTTTGTTTACTTCAAAATAAGGTATGTGCAGTGTGCATAGGAATTTGTTCACAGTTTTTGCGAAACTATAGTCTGGCCCTCCAACGATCTGCGGGGCCGTGAACTGGCCCCCTATATAAAAAGTTTGGGGACCCCTGGGGTGGGGGGTTCTGGGTGTGGGTCTCACGGTGAGGGCCTTTTCGGGTCCCACGCGGGTCAGGAGCCCCGCCAGCACCTCCTGACGCTCCAGCAGCACCTTGGCGTGCTCACTGAGGAAGTACCGCGGGATGGGCACTTCCAGGTCCGCCTGTGGGGGGGGGGAGGGGGGGGTCAGGGCTTAGGCTTACACCAGGCACGGGCCAACCCGGGCCCTCCCTCCCTCCCTCCCTCCAGGGGTTTAGACTGCAACTCCCACCATTCCTAGCAGCCCCCGGCCCTTTCCTGTTCCACTTAAGCAGCTGAGGAGGAAAAGGAAGGGGCCTGCCAAATAGTTTTAAATAGTGTTACCATACAGAGCATTCTAGTATTTGCTGTTTCCTATGGGCCCCTGGTGGCGCAGTGTGTTAAAGCGCTGAGCTGCTGAACTTGCGGACTGAAAGGTGCAGAATGAACGCCCACTGTCAGCTCTAGCTCCTGCCAAGCTAGCATTTCGAAAACATGCCAATGTGAGTAGATGAATAGGTACCGCTCCGGTGGGAAGGTAACGGCGCTCCATGCAGTCATGCCTGTGGCCACATGACCTGGAGACATGCCCATAGCCAGGATTTTGTTTCGGGAGGGGCTGGGATTTTGGTTTGGGGGGGGGGGCTGAGTCTGAGCGGGAGAGGGTCTACCCTAGCAAACCTTTGGTGTCGTTATCCCAAGACCCCCATTCATGCATATGGGATATATTGAGCATGGGGATCAGATCATGATATCAATAAACATAACAGTTTAAATCATAAATGTAAGGCTTTCTCGCGGACCACCCTGAGAATTTCGGGGGACGGGGGGGGGGGGGTGAAGCCCCTGAAGCCCCCCCCCCCCCCCACATGCCTGCCTGGAGATGTCTACGGACAACGCCGGCTCTTTGGCTTAGAAATGGAGATGAGCCCCAACCCCCAGAGTCAGGCATGACTGGACTTAACGTCAGGGGAAACCTTTACCTTATGTGCTATTGTGAAGCCCCCCCCGCCCCGGTGGCGCAGCGTGTTAAAGCGCTGAGCTGCTGAACTTGCGGACGGAAAGGTCGCAGTTTCGAATGTGGGGAGCGGAGTGAGCTCTCGCTGTTAGCCCCAGTTTCTGCCAACCTAGCAGGGGCTGAGCGGGAAAAGGAAGGGGCCCGAGTCCAGGGATGGTGGGAGTTGGAGTCCAAAGCTCCCGCCCCCTGCTACCCCCCCGCCCCCCGCCACCGACCGGGGTGAGCTTGAGCTCGTGGAGCGCGTGGTCGAGGCAGTGGGTCTCGGAGAGGTCGAGCTCGACCATCTGCTGCTTGAGCTCGAGGAGGCGGCCGAGGACGGCGTCGAGCAGCATGCGGAGGACGGGGCGCTTCTGCGGGTGGACGCCCTGGTCGTAGCAGGCCTCCAGCCGCCGAGCCGCCGCCACGTAGCGCACGAAGAGCACCCCCAGCCCGTGCCCGAAGGCCGCGCGGTTCCGCTCCGGGCGGGGAGGCTCCGGGGGCAGCTCCGTGGACAGGAGCTCCTCCAGCGTCACGCGCGTCTCCCGCCACAGGCGCCCGTAGGTGCTAAAACGGGGGGGGGGGGGGGAGATGAGGTGAGGTGAGGGAGCAGCCTCAGGAGGGGAGGGGTCCCCTGCCCCCTTGCCCCCCCTGCACACACCTGCTCGCCATGCTGCCCACGCGGGACAAGCCCCGCCCCTGTCTCCCACGCCCCGCCCCTTATCTCCCAAGCCCCTCCCTCCATTGTTGGCTCCGGTTCCCATGGGAATGAGGGAATGGAGGGCTCCCCCCCCCCGCACCCGGCTCCACCTGCAGATCCCTGGGACACCAGGTGCTCACCTGGAGCGCTGCTGCTTTAACCTCCGGGTCCCGACCCCTTAGCCAAGTGCAAGTGAAGTCTCCCAACACATTGGCCACAGGAAAAGGTTTCTGAACGCCGCCCCCCCCCCCCCCACTTGCAATGACTTTTTCAGGCATTGACACGCACCTGTTCCCCAGAAGCAGCGTTTGCAGCTGACTTGGCAGTAAATGCTCATGCTGTACTTCATAAAATAGGGGAAATCTCCCCTTTCAGAAGTCTTGCAGATGCTGTTATTGGTTTGAAGCCTTGACTTAATAATAATAATAATAATAATAATAATAATAATAATAATAATAATAAAAGAACAAGGTTTGGATCATTGATGTCGCCATCCCAGGTGACAGTCGCATTGATGAAAAACAACAGGAAAAGCTCAGCCGCTCTCAGGACCTCAAGATTGAACTTCAAAGACTCTGGCAGAAACCAGTGCAGGTGGTCCCGGTGGTGATGGGCACACTGGGTGCTGTGCCAAAAGATCTCAGCCGGCATTTGGAAACAATAGACATTGACAAAATTACGATCTGCCAATTGCAAAAGGCCACCTTGCTGGGATCTGCACGCATCATCCGAAAATACATCACACAGTCCTAGACACTTGGGAAGTGTTCGACTTGTGGTTTTGTGAAACGAAATCCAGCATATCTATCTTGTTTGCTTTGTCATACAACGTCGTTGTGTCAATAATAATAATAAACATAATAATAATAATAATATTATTATTAATAATAATAATAATAATACTTTATTCTTATATCCCGCCCCATCTCCCCAAGGGGACTCGGGGCGGCTTACAAAAAGACCATGCCCAAACAATATACAAATACAACAGTAAAAAAAAATCTAAACACAGCAATAAATACATCAAGAAAAAGCATACAACAACAACAATTTAAAAACAATTAAAACATGTTCAATGCCCTGGAGCGGTACAGTTGGTACTTCAATCTTCAGACTAAGGGCGAGGAGTAAGGTCAACAAGAAGCCTTGACTTATATCGTCCTTGGCATTACACGAGCCCAAGCATATAGGCCCATATAAAATACTGATCAAAATCAAACTGATAACAAATCAACATCTGCAAGATTTTCTAAATTCGGTGATTTTCCTTTTTTTTAAAGTACAGCTGAAGCATTTTCTGCAATTTTGCACAATCAAAACTTTTGCGCCAGTTGTGCCTGTACCTTAGAGAGCCAGACTTGGTCACAGTGGTCTATGCTCTGGTTACATCTCTAATAGACTACTGCAACACATGCTATGTGGGGTTGCCTTTGAAGACTGTTCAGAAGCTCCCATAAAGTTTTTTGTGTAGGAAATGCCCTAGAAACCTTGACTTATATCATCCTTGGCATTAGTTGGCAGCCTCCCACCCAAGTCCCAGACAAGGCTGACGTTGCTTAGCTTCCAAGATCAAGCTGGGTTTGAGACCAACCAAGGTCCCCCTATGACTCGGCATGGACTTGTAAATCTACCGGGGAGGCCCTCCTCTCGCTCCCACCACTGTCCCAAGCACGGTTGGTGGGAACAAGGGAGAGGGCCTTCTCAGTGGTGGCTCCCTGCCTTTGAAACGCCCTCCCCAGAGAGATAAGACAAGCCCCGTCACTATCCTCCTTCCATAAGGACCTGAAAACCTGGTGGTTCCAGCAGGCCTTTGAAAATGATTAGCCCCAGACCCCACTCTGGCCATCAGTTAGGACCCTGCTGTGCACTTCACCCACTTCCTTGGCTCTACACTACCTCATTGTATTAGTCCAGCTCAGCAGACCATAGCTGCTCTGCAGCCTTTGGAACTGAGTAGCCCAAGCCCTATCCTGGCCATCAAATAGGACGTCCCTCCCTCTACGAACCATCTTGTAGTTTAAGATCATCTGGGGAGGCCCTGCTCTCAGTCCCACCTCCCTCGCAGGGCCTTCTCAGTGGTGGCCCCTCCCTCAGCTTTGGAACTCCCTTTGGAATTCCCTCCCCAAGGACATTAGATCAGCCCCCTCCCTCCTGATCTTCTGCAAGAAAGTAAAAACGGGGCTTTGTGACCAGCCTTTAGAGCAGGCGTCCCCAAACAAAGGCCCGGGGGCCAGATGCGGCCCTCCAAGGTCATTTACCTGCCCCCCACCCTCAGTTTTAGACTTAGGCTTGCCCAAAGTCAGAAATGACTTGAAGGCACACAACAACAACAACAATCCTAATTAACTTGACTATCTCATTGGCCAGAAGCAGGCCCACACTTCCCATTGAAATCCTGGTAGGATTATGTAGGTTAAAATTGTTTTTATTTTTAAATATTGTATTGTTCTTTCATTTACTAATATTGTGCTATGGTAATAATATCATATATTGTATGTATATACAACTTGTAAACTGCTCTGAGCCCCCTTCGGGATGAGAGTGGGGGGATATAAATGTAGTAAACAAACAAACAAACAAACAAACAATTGTTGTTGAGGTTTTTTGCACTACAAATAAGACATGTGCAGTGTGCATAGGAATTTGTTCGTCTTTTTTTTTTAATGATAATTCGGCCCCTCAACAGTCTGAAGGATTGTGGGCCGGCCCTCTGCTTAAAAAGTTTGAGGACCCCTGCTTTAGAGAATTGTGCAATAAAAAACATATATGAGTCGATATGTTAGGACTATAGGAATGGCCTGATTGATGCTGATGGATCATGTGATTAATTATGACTGTGATTTTCAATGTTTTAATTGTTTTACTTGAATTTTTGTCAAGGTATCAAATAACTTACTTTTCATGTAAAGCCACCTTGAGTCCCCTCCAGGGTAGAGAAAGGCGGGATAGAAATACCGTAAATAATAAAAATCCTACACTGCACTTTGTTACTTTGCTGCACTAGCCCTGGCCCAGCCTGCTCATAGCTGTCTAGACCAGCAGTCCCCAAACTAAGGTCCGTGGGCCGGATGCGGCCCTCCAAGGTCATTGATCTGGCCCCTTTCCTAAACTTTAGACTTAGGGTTGACCTAAGTCTACCTGGTCTTTGGCGAGGTCTTTACTTACTTATGGCCTTATGAGATCGTCTAGATGGTCTTTGAAGGTCTCTTTGCTTAGCTACAGCCTTGTGAGACCATCTAAATGGGTTTTGGAGGTCACTTTGCTTACCTAGGGTCGTATGAGACCATCTAGATGGCCTTTAAGGGTCCCTTTCCTTACCTATGGTCTTATGAGACCATCTAAATGGTCTTTGGAGGCCTCTTTGCTTACCTATGGTCTTATGAGATTGTCTAGATCAGGGGTCCCCAAAAAAAGGTCATTGACCTGGCCCCTGTCCTAAACTTAGAGTTGACCTAAGTCTGAAATGACTTGAAAGCACACAATAACAACAATCCTATTTTTTTTACTATTTCATCATAGCCTGATGGACTGTGAATCGGCCCTCTGCTTAAAAAGTTTGAGGACCCCTGGTCTAGACCCACCTGAAATTCTGACCATTGGAAGTTGAATTTCACCCAATGGAATCGTACTGGAACTGGCTTTTAAATTTTAAATGCATTTTGATTGTTTTATGTTTTATAACAGTTATTTTGTATGATTTTGTGTTGGTAATTGCTTTATGTATGTTGGAAACGGCCGTGAGTCCCCTCTGGGCGACAATGGGGTATACAATTAAAGTTTTATTGTATATTGATGAAGTCTGCCTGCCTGCCCTCGTGTTCACCCCTCCCTCCCTGGATGTTGCATTTCCGGGAAGGGTCCACAAGCAGACCGCTGGCTCAAGCCTTGTTGCTCAGGCCAAGGCCCCGCACGAAAGAAGGAAGGAAACCCCACAAAAAGCCCCCGCGCCTTTCAGAGTTTTAATTCACTGAGAAGACAGAACATTTCCCAAGAACCCCCCACTCCATTTCAACCCCCCCCCCCCCCCATCCTCTCCACACAGGAAGCCCCTTGAATAAACAGGACGCTTGTTCCCACAACAAGAGAAAGAGAGAGAGAGAGAGAGGGCTCTGGAAACACTTTTCTGTTTATTGACGGAGACTTCTGAGGCCGGCTGGGCAATTACACTGATAAATAACTGTGATAAAGAAACCGAGGCCCACGGAGTTTGGAGTGAAGACTGGAAACTGAGGCGGAAAGGGGGGCCCTGCTCCGGAGGGGGGGGAAGGGGGGGCACACCAGGCCCCCTGGCCCCCAGAGGGTGGGGGAGGGGGAGGAAGAAGGTGGCCCCCCAAAGGCAGAGCGGGAGGGGAGGGGAGGGGGCGCTGGCGGTCAGCACAACGGACCAAGAGTGGCATTGGGGGCAGAGGGGGGGGGCTGTGAGTGTGTGTGTTGGGGGAAGAGCTTGGTGTTCCCAGAGGCAAAGCTGTGTGTGTATGTGGGGGGGGGGCGAGGGGGGAGCAGAGCAGGGCCAAAGGTCAGAGCAGCAGCAGCATCAGGAACTGAAGAGAGGGTCCTTTCCGTTCCCAGGCCGTTGGGGAGGAGGAGGGGGCGACTTGGCAGGTTGGGGGCCACCAGTCTCTGAGGAAAGGCCCAACCTTGCCCCCTCCCTCCCTCCCTCCCTCCCTCCTCCCCTCCCCGCCCCGACTGCCTGCCGTGGGGCTCAGGCGCTGTGGGTCTTCTTGGCGAGGGCCGGCTCCTCGTCCAGCAGCTTGGACTTGAGATGCTCCTTGTAGGAGAGGATGTCTCCGGGCCACTTGGTGATCGTCCGCTTCTCGCAGACCCAGATCTCCTGCGCCACCTGATGCAAAATAGGGAGGGGGGGGGGGTGAGGATCTCCTGCCATTGGGAGCGAGGAAGGCTGACACAAAAATATAATGTGCAGATTTGATAAAGGTGGATTTTATATGATATAAGATATGAATGAACTGTATGGGAGAGGAATCAACGAAGCTAGTAATTTTGGAAACACCATTCAAAAATATTAAGGCCTGCAATGACTAACGTGATTTTTAATGCCTTTTAAATTTGTGTGTTTTTGTATTTGATATTATTGTATGTTGGTTTTATATCTGTAAGCTGCCCCGAGTCCCTCTGGGGAGATGGTGGCGGGATACAAAAATAAAATAATAATAATAATTATTATTATTATTATATCTGCCTGCTTGCTGAACTGTAATTAAAACCTGATAATGAGAACTGAAATAGTTGACCTGCCTGGTAAACTGTGATAAGAACTGTGACAATGATAAGAGAAATGTTTGCATCAAGTTAAGGAAATGTTTACAACTGTTAAGAAGGAAGTCAACACAAGGCCAACACCCATCAAAAAGAGTCAACATCTGGTCCAGGAAACTGAGATGGAGCCAGGACGGAAGACGGCTATCATTTTACAGCTTGCCCTCGTCCTCCGAGGATATCCTGGTAATGGGGAGCCCCCCACCCCCGAACAACCCCCCTCTTCCCAATCCTGTCCTGTCCTGCTCCCACCTGGGTGGTTGAACCCCCCCCCCAACCCCGCCCCAGATACTCCCCTGACCCCCTCCAACCCCCCCCCCCCCCCCCGGGTCTCCTGACCTGCTGGATGAGCCGGAAGTCGTGGCTGACCAGCATCATGCCCCCCTCAAAGTCGCTGATGGCGTCGGCCAAGGCGTCAATGGTCTCGATGTCCAGGTGGTTGGTGGGTTCGTCCAGGAAGAGCATGTGGGGGTTTTGCCAGGCCAGCCAGGCGAAGCACACGCGGCACTTCTGGCCGTCCGACAGGTTGCGGATGGGGCTCACCTGGGCGGGCAGACAGGTGGACAGGTGTGTCAGGCGGCAGCTGGATTATCCGGGCCCCCTCCCCAAACAAAGGAAAGGGCCATCCTCCCCTTTAGGAGCAGCAGGGGCCACCCCCAAAGCCCCAACCTGGAAGGCAGCAGAGCATGGACCGCCCAGAGTTCTGTGGGACCCCCAGGCACCAGGGGCACACCCCTCCCTCCCTCTCTCGCTCCCTCTCTTGCTGCTCACCTGCTGCTTCCCGGTCAGTCCGTAGCGGCCAATGACCTTCCTCATCTCCTCCTTCTCCTTGATCTCCGGGTAGCACTTCATCATGTACTCCAGTGGGGAGAGGTCCAGGTCCAGCTGCTCTTGCAAGTGCTGTTGGGCAGAAGGGGGGGTGGGGGGCAGAGCAGGGTGTGTGAGGGGAGCCAAGGAGAGCGGCCGTGCCTTCGAGGCCGGGCTCCAGGCTCTTGCAAAGGGCGGTCTCTGCCCTCCGTCCCAGCCCTTCAGCAGAGCCAGCCTGCCCTCCTGAGACGCCCCTGTGACATACCTGGTGGTACCTGCCGATCTTGACGTGCGAGTGCTTGCGAATCATGCCATCCGAGGGCAGGAGCTGGAAGGGGAGGGAGGGAGGGAGGGGGGAGGGAGACCGGTCAGGCTGTCCTGGGCCAAGCACTGCCCCATTGCCTCCCCCCCAGATCAGGATTGGGGGGACAGGCGGATGACAACACGTACCTCTCCCGTCAGGAGCTTCAGAAGCGTGGACTTCCCTGCGCCGTTGGGCCCCACCAAGGCCACCCGTGTGTCCAGGTCAATTCCAAACTCCAAGTTGTTGTAAATCCAAGGCTGATCCCCCACAAAAATTACAAAGACGGTAAGTACATAAGCCTGGTGCTGAGCAAAGCCCCCCCTCCCCCGGTTCCTGCCCTTCTGCTCACCCCGTCTTTGGAGTATCGGAAGCTCACGTTCTGCACCATGATGACCGGTGGAGGGATCTTGCCGCAGGCGGGGAAGCAGAAGGAGAGTGTCTGCAGAGTAAGAGGAAGGGGCAGGAGGGTCTGGTCAGGCTCTGGCTCAGAAAGCCCCGCCCCCCCCCCCACCCAAGGGAACCCCCCTCCATCCCCTCGCCCAGGGCCTGACCTTGTCCGTAATGACCCGCTCGGTCAGGCCCGAGGCCATCATCTTCTGGAGGGTCTTCTCTTTGCTCTGCGCTTGGCGGGCCAACTTGGCACTTCCGTGGCCAAAGCGGGCAATGTAGTTCTGCAGCAGAAGGAAAGGAAGAAGGGGTCAGAAGGGGTGTTTCCAGGGAAGAACCACTTGCCCCCCCAAGACCAGAAGCAGGAAGCGGCACCTTCATGTGGGCGATCTGGTCCTGCTCCCAGTGGAAGCGCTTCATCTGGTTCTCCTCCAGCTCCAGCCGGGTCTTGACGTACTGGTCGTAGTTGCCCTGCAGGATGGACAGACGGATGTACGGACTCAGTGCACGGCCACCTGGGATGCCACCCCTCAATCACACCCATCAAGAAAGCCCCAAACCCAAGACTTGAGAACGGGAGGGTTGTGTTGGGTGAGTGGGCTTAACAAAAGACCCTCCCCATGAATGCACAGCGGAGTAACTGATTAGCAACAGCGTGACCCAGCACCAGTAGCCACGAGTGATTAAAAAGAACAAAAACACAGAGACCAATGTGATCTCTTTCTTTGGAGGCTTTGCTTTGCAGCAAAATATGGTTGCACTATTTACAAACACAAGGTTTCCATAACACAAAAAAAGTCCTTTATACTTCCTTCTTTGTTTCCACGCTGGGCTTCTTTCTCATGCAGATAAAACAGCTTCGCTTTCACAGAGCCTCCTCTCACACTGAACTTACACAGGAGTTTTACACAGTAGCTTTACACTTGAGGCCTTCAACCTAGGGCTTCTCTCACTGAAGTTTACCTCACACTGAGGCCTACCACACACTCAAGCGTTCTCTCACAGGGGCTGACTAACACACCTCAGGACGACACTAGCTTTGGCCCACTAATTCCAACAGGCTTCGGCCTGCTCACTCTCCTCCGGGCAACACTAGCTCATTTAACCCTTTCAGTGCTTGACTTACATTTTTGTAATTAAAAATACCTAGCTAATTTTTTTAATACTTCTGACAGGTCTCACCGTGTAGTACTTGAGCTTGCGGTTGTGCATGTGGATGATGTTGGTGCAGACGCCGTTGAGGAAGTCCTGGGAGTGGGAGATGAGCACCAGGATGCGCTTGAACCTGCAAGGGTGGGGGGGGGGGCAGTGAGGGAGTGGTAGGGGGTAGTGGGGGCCGGTAGGAGAGCCCCTCCCTCAATGGGCCCCTCCCCCGCACTCACGTCTTGAGCTCCTCCTCCAACCAGACGCAGGCGTCCAGGTCCAGGTGGTTGGTGGGCTCGTCCAGGAGCAGCATGAAGGGCCGGATGAAGAGGGCCCTGTGGGAGATGGGGGCGGGGTCAGGGGCGGAGCCAAGGACCAGGTAGGAGCCCCCCACCCCACCTCACCCACGCATGCTCCGCCCATGACCCACCTGGCCAGGGCCACCCGCATGCGCCAGCCCCCGCTGAAGTCCTTGAGCTTCTTGCGCTGCATGAGGGGAGAGAAGCCCAGGCCGTGCAGGATCCGCGAGGCCCGCATCTCTGCCTTGTCCGCGTCCAGCTCTTCCAGCCGCTCGTACAGCTCCAGCAGCTTCTCACACTCGGCTTTGGGAAGGCAAGGCGGGGAGGAGAGAAGGGAGTGAGTGGCAGGAGGCTTCCCTCCCCGCACCCAAGCACAAGGCCCTTTGCCCCCTGCGCCTGCAAGAGGGCCGTCCCCTGCCCCTTCCCCAGCCCTGCCCAGCCGGATGAGCCAGTCACCATCTTCGTGGGCCAGGCGCTCGGCCTCCCGCTCCAGCATGGCCCTCTCCGTGTCCACCTCCATCACGCACTGCAGGGGCGTCTTCTCGCTGGGGGGCATCTCCCGGGTCAAGTGGTAGATGTCGATGTGCTCTGGGATGGGCACCTCCCGCTTCCCGATGGCCGACAGCAGCATGGATTTCCCTGCGGGTGGAGCAGGAAAGGCATGGTGGTGGTTGACCTCCAGGGCAGGAAGCACCTCCGTACTGAACCACCACACTCCAGTCCAAGTTAAATCGCCAACGCAGTTTGTTGAAGATTATATAAAAGGCAGTTCAGCAAAAATAGTAAAAACTTCCAAGTCTAAATGTAGGAAATAGTCCACAAGGTTCAAGGTACAAGAGTAGTTTCAAAAACACAAAGCAATAAGACACCCAGAACAGGAGTACAAGCAGCATAAAATCCAATACAAAAAACCAGAAACGATCCTTTCAACTTGGAAGCATGAAACATGATCAAAGACATGGAACTAGAATTCCCTTGGCAGGCTTGACTAGGACTTGGCATGAGCTGTTGCCTCAATACTGGCGTAGACCAGACTGGCTGGCAAAACCCCGCAGCCTCTCTAATATACACATAAAATCATGCCTTTTCCCATGAATTCCTGATAATATAGTTGTATAATATAATATAATATATTGTATGTATATATACTTGTAAACCGCCCTGAGTCCCCTTCGGGGTGAGAAGGGCGGTATATAAATGTCGCAAATAAATAAATAAATAAATAATAGCCTTTTCTGTAACAAGCACTGTGACCTTCAGAGATTCTGTTGAGTAGCATGAAGTTTACAAAAACTAAGTCTCTTTTCTACCAGCTCATTATCCTCTCCACCTGGGATTTTATTCTCTGAGCTCACTTCAGTCTCTGACCTTGCTTTCCTAGAGAAACAATTCTCAACAGCATGTGGACCCCTCTCTGGAATGTGGCATTCACTAATAAATACTAATAATAGCAATAACTATTATTCTATCCTGCCACCATCTCCCTGAAGGGACTTGGGGCAGATTACAAGTGGAATCAAGCCCAATACAAACAAAGTACAAACTGACACAGTTAAAAACATAAACAATAAGATATATTAAAAACAATAAAAATAAGTAAAATTAAAGTATCATAAAAAAATTAGCCAAGCAACAGACAATCAATCGGCTCAGTTTCAGGATGCAAAATGTCATGCTGGCTCACAGGCCCAGAAATCCCATGATCCAGTTCCTCATTGATATTTGGACCAGGCACAACCATGGGCTGAACTATAATAATGGTTCACAGACAAAAGTCTTACTTTTAGACACAAACCAAGACTGGGAAACACAATTACACAAAGCAGTCACATAAGAATATCACAAACTAAAAACTCCCCATGTCCCGGACTAATTGCTTGTTCCCAGGCAAACTTGGGTTTGTGCCTAACGTGCTGGTAGGCTGTTAGGAATTGTGGGAGTTGAAGTCCAAAACACTTGGGAGGGCCCAGATTTTCTGGAAATGATCCACAATTCAAGGAAGGGACACCACCTTCTGCAACACCCCCCTCCACCCGTGCCTCTATTATTTACCAGTGCCGTTGAGCCCAATGAGCCCGTATCTGCGCCCGGAGTTGAGCTCCAGCTTGGTGTCGCTGAGCAGCTCCTGCCCGTGGAAGGTGAGCGCCAGGCTGATGATGTGGACGTCGGTGGAGTTGGGGTGCGAGGCCAGGGCCCCCGTCACCGCCCGCGCCGCCGCCTTCTTCAGCTCGAAGGCCTCCAGCGCCCGGCTGGCCTCGTCCACGTCCCCTGGGGGGTCACAGGAGGGGTCAGTGGGCAAGGGGGGTGACTTCTGGTCAGAGTTGTGCTAACTTTGGGGGGGGGGTGTGATTGCTGACCTCCTGCTTCCGGTGCGGGGGTGCGGGTCCCGTCTTGGCCCTGGCTCCCGTTGGCGGTGGCCTCCTCCTCCTCCTCCTCGGGGCTGCGCTTGGGCCGCTGCCGGGCTTTGGCCGCCTCCTTCTTCTTGGCCGCTTTCTTTTTCGCCAGGTCCGACGGCATGGCGGCAAGGGCTCTTCCGCTCTCTGTGTCTCTGTGGGAGGGAGGACGCTCAGCTTTCGACTCTGATCCACTAAAGCAGGCATGGGCAAGCTTGGGCCTTCCTTCCAGATGTTTTGGACTCCAACTCCCACCATTTCTAACAGCCTCAGGCCCCTTCCTTTTCCCCCTCGGCCGCTTAAGCGGCCGAGGGGGGAAAGGAAGGGGCCTGAGGCTGTTAGAAATGGTGGGAGTTGGAGTCCAAAACATCTGGAGGGCTGAGGTCTCCACAATCATGGGGACGTGGAGGAGGGCCTTCTCGGTGGTGGCATTCTTGGGAGATTAGGCTGGCACTCACCCTGGCCACCTTTCATAAGGGCCTAAAAACATGGATGTTCCACTGGTTTTTGCAGTGTATCCATCAGCCCTGCCCTTGCAACTGATTTCTACTTGACTGCCTGCCCGAGTCCAGTAGCTGTTTACTATATCAAGTTGTTAGTTGTTTGTTCAATTGTTGTCTTTAACTTGGAGCTCGCGAGGGGGGTTTCAAAGAGGTCGCTAAAGGCCATCAGAAAACACAAATTTTGATGGTCTTAGGAACACAAATCCCTCCGGTATTTTCTGCTGGTCATGTGGGAAGTTTGGCCCTATTCTATCGTTGGTGGGTTTCACGGGGCTGTTTGATTGTAGGTGAACTATAAATCCCAGCAACTACAACTCCCAAATGCCAAGGTCTATTTTCCCCAAACTCCACCAGTGTTTAGATTTGGGCATATTGAGTACTGATGTTGAGTTCAGTCCAAATCCATCATTGTTTGGAGTCCACAGTGCTCTCTGGATGTAGGTGAACTACAACTCAAAACGCAAGGACAATGCCCAGCAAACCCTTCCAGTATTTTCTGTTAGTCATGGGAGTTCTGTGTGTCAAGATTGGTTCAGTTTCATCATTGGGTGGAGTTCAGAATGCTTTTTGATTGTAGTTTAACTATACATCCCAGCAACTACAACTCCCAAATGACAAAACCAATCCCCTTCCCAACCCCACCAGTATTCAAATTTTGGTGTATGAGGTAGGTATGTGTGCCAAATGTGGTCCAGTGAATGAAAATACATCCGGCATATTTACATTGATTCCTAACAACAGCAAAATGACAGTTATTAAGTAGCAACAGAAATAATTTTATGGTTGTGGGGGTTACCACAACATGAGGAACTGTATTAAGGGGTCACGGCATTAGGAAGGGTGAGAGCCACTGCTTTATACTATGTTATATGATATTGTTTTATATTGCTTTATGATGTTGTTTTATGAACTGTATTGTGTTATATTTTAACTATGTTGACCGGACTTGGTCCCCATGTAAGCCACCCCGAGTCCCTTTGGGGGAGATAGAAGTGGGATACAAAAATAAAGTTATTATTAGGATTATTATTAATATTTGTTTATATTTTATTTCTGGCTATTGTTATGATGCTCTGTGTGGTTTTTTTCTTGCATTCTATGTTCAGTGTGCTTTGATTTGTATTGTATTGTATTGTGATCACATCTCCCCCTACAAACCGGAGCGGGCTCTAAGATCTTCTGGGAAAGCCTTCCTCTCGCTCCTGCCACCGTCACTACAATGTTTGTTGGGGACGAGGGAGATGGCCTTGTTGGTGGTGGCCCCATCCCGGCTCTGGAACACCCTCCCCAGAGAGATTAGGCAAACACCACCTCGGTCTTCTTTCTGCAAGGATCTGAAAACCTGGTGGTTCCTGCAGATCTTTGAGCAGGGCTAACCCTCGTCCCTCCCGGCTATGACCCCGCTCAGCACTTCACACACGTCCTGGCCCTATGCCATACTGTTGCACCTATCCTGACTAGCACTTAATAATAATGATGACAATGATAATGATAATGATGATGATGATAATAATAAAAATAGCAACAACTTTATGTCTGCACCCCGGCTCCATCTACCCAAAGGGACTCGGGCAGCTAACATGGGGCCAAGCCCAGGTAAACACACAAAAACGGGATAAAATACATACTTATAGTTGGCCGTTCCAACGTCGAACCCTTGATCACTGTATCCTGGCCTACTAATGGAGTATTTTGTTATTACTGTAGTGTCTCACTTATCCAAGCTAAACGAGCCGGCAGAACCTTGGATAAGCGAATATCTTGGATAAGGAGGGATTAAGGAAAAGCCTATTAAACACCAAATTAGGTTATGATTTTACCAATTAAGCACCAAAACATCATGTTATATAACAAATTTGACAGAAAAAGTAGTTCAATACGCAGTAACGCTATGTAGTAATTACTGTATTTACGAATTTAGCACCAAAATATCATGATGTATTGAAAACATTGACTACAAAAATGCACTGGATAATCCAGAACGTTGGATAAGCGAGTCTTGGATAAGTGAGACTTTACTGTAGTTTTTAAACCTGTGGTTAATTGATTGATTTGTATGTTTCGTCTACTTATGCTCATGATTGTATTATGTTTTGTTGTGGTTTGGTTTTAAGTTGTTGTATGGTTTCCTGAGGAGGTAGGGTGGCTTATTATTATTATTATTATCATCATCATTATTACTATGCTCATATAAATGCATTGCATTGCCATATAGTATAGACTCATATAAGTTTTTAAACCTGTGGTTAATTGATTGATTTGTATGTTTCGTCTACTTATGCTCATGATTGTATTATGTTTCGTTGTGGTTCGGTTTTAAGTTGTTGTATGGTTTCCTGAGGAGGTAGGGTGGCTTATTATTATTATTATTACTACTATCATTATTACTATACCCATATAATGCATTGCCATATAGTATAGACTCATATATGTTCTTAAGCCTGTGGTTAGATTGGTTTGTATGTTTAGTGTCCTTATGTTCATGATTGTATTATGTTTTGTTGCGGTTTGGTTTTAAGTTGTTGTATGGTTTCCTGAGGAGGTAGGGTGGCTTATTATTATTATTATTATTATTACTACTACTATCATTATTACTATACCCATATAATGCATTGCCACATAGTATAGACTCATATAAGTCCTTAAGCCTGTGGTTAATAGATTGGTTTGTATGTTTAGTGTCCTTATGCTCATGATTGTATTATGTTTTGTTGTTGTTTGTTTTCAAGTTGTTGTGCTGTTTCCTGGCGATGTTGGAAACCGCCCTGAGTCCCCTGAGGAGGTAGGGCGGTCTATAAATAAAGTTTTTATTATTATTATTATTATCATTATTTGTATTGGGCGGGTAACCCGCCCTGCGCGCCCTTCCTTCGGGGCGTGGGGACGGAGCCAGTGAGGCGGGCGAGGCCTGGCCTCGTGGGCCTTCCCTCAGTCCCTCAGGCTCCTCGCGGCCGGCCCGAGGCCACCCACCCCCGAGGCCTCAGGGCCTACCTTCCGGGCGCCGCTTCCACCTCTCGCTTCCTGCCCGCGCCGCCCGCTCTTCTCGCTCTCCGGCCGGCTTCCTCGCTCGCTCGCTCGCTCGCTCGCTCGCTCCCTCCGGGCTCCTCCGGCGCCTTCTCCTCTCCTCTTCCCGGCCCGGCTCTTCGCTTCGCTTCTCTTCCTTCTGTCGCAACAGAACAGCTGCCGCCGCCGCCGCCGCGTGCGCACGCCCCGCCCACTCCGCCGCCGCCTGGCCCAATCCCCGCGCAAGACGTCACCCGGACGCCGGGCCCCGAGCGCTGCCGGGAAGGCGAGTCTCCAGGAAGGAAGGAGGGCGCGAGGAGGGGACTACACGCCCCGGCGGCCCCCGCGCCACCCCGTCTTCCGGCACAGGCCCCGCCCCTTCCCCGCCGGGTTCGGACTCGGTTGAGTTTCACGCGGAGCAGGCCTGGGACCCCTCGCCCCCCCTCCCTCGCTCTCCCTCCCTCCAGGTATTTGGGACTCCAACTCCCAGCATTCCCTACACCCCTCGCCTGAACACGTGGCTCTTCGCACAGGCCTTGGGTTGAAGATGGCCCATCCCCGTCACAGTTGTGTTTCTTGACCATTTTTGCATCGGTGGCTCTTTTCCTGGCTAATTTGATATGAACTCAGGGCCCCTCCCATCCCAAATTGATCCCCAACGAAACTGCAGCACTTTATTCTGTTATCTTGGCTTTACAACTTTTATCATGTGCACTTTACTTAGTCTGTTATCATAACCTCGCTGTTTTTAATTCCATGTTTTATCAACTGTGTTTTTATATCTAGAGGTTAATGTTTAAATTTTATAATTTGCGTATGTTTTTGCTCATTGATGTATTGTATATTGTTATTGTTTTTATCTGGTATTATCTGTGAGCCGCCCCGAGTCCCCTTAGAGGAAGATGGAGGCGGGGTACAAATAAAATTATTTTATTGAATGTCACAGCAAACAAGATAGACATACTGGATTTTGTATCACAAAATCACAAGTCGAACACTTCCCAAGTGTCTAGGACTGTTGTTGTTGTTGTTGTTATTGTATGACACAGCAAACAAGATAGATATGCTGGATTTCATATCACAAAATCACAATTTGAACACTTCCCAAGTGTCTAGGACTGTGTGATGTATTTTCGGATGATGTGCGCAGATCCCAGCAGGGTGGCCTTTTGCAGCTGGCAGATTGTGATTTTGTCAATGTCTGTTGTTTCCAAATGCCAGCTGTGATCTTTTGACACGGCACCCAATGTGCCCATCACCACCGGGACCACCTGCACTGGTTTCTGCCAGAGTCTTTGGAGTTCAATCTTGAGGTCCTGAGAGCGGCTGAGTTTTTCCTGTTGTTTTTCGTCAATGCGACTGTCACCTGGGATGGCGACATCCATGATTCAAACCTTGTTCTTTTCCACAACTGTGATGTCTGGTGTGTTGTGTTCCAGAACTTTGTCAGTCTGGATTCGGAAGTCCCACAGTATCTTTGCGTGCTCATTTTCCAATACTTTTGGAAAAAGTATTATTATTATTATTATAGTATTATATTATATATATTATATTAATATAATATATATTAACACGCTGCTCCCGGGGTTTGAACCTGGGACCTTTCAGTCTCCAGCTCAGTGCTTTAACGCACTTCTCCACCGTGTGTTATCCTCACGGATAAAAAGGGTCTCCCCCACAGAAGCTGTTCCTCCAGGCCTTGTTGCCACAGGACACATTTTCCAAAATCCAGTTCTCACAGGAACAGGAAGTGAGGCGAAGTCTTCTGAACAGGCAGCAAAGCAGACTCTGAAGAGCGAGCTCTTCACCCTCCTCTGTGCTCTTCAAGGCTTAGGTGGATGGAGACTCCGTCAGAAGGGCTTCAAGGCCAAGAACAAAGCGCGAGAGCCAAGGGAAAGAAGGAAAGGCCCGTCCAGAGGAAAGGTGCTCCTCAGACAAGACAGCAAGGGAAGCGGATGACGAAACACAACCTACAAACTATCTCCAGACCCACCAAGGAAATCCAACCAATGCTACGTTCAGCTAAGGACAAGAGGAGTCTGTCGTATCCCATGCAGCTGTGGACAAGTCGACATAGGGACCCCCAAACGCAGCTGCAATGCCAGGCACAACTCAAAGGACATGAAAGGCACGGCAGACTCACTCAGCCAGAGAAGTCGGCCATAGCAGAGCCCTTGAGGATCGAATCTGGGCTCGGAATATTATTACTGGAGAACAGAGACATGCTGGACCACTGTGACCACCACCGTGCCAGGCAACACAGAGAAGCCAACGAAATCCACAAAAAGCAGGTGGGGAATCTCCACAGAAAGGAGGAAACCATGAACATGAACACAATAATAATAAAAAACACTTTATTTATACCCCGCCACCACCTCTCCACGGGGACTCGGGGCAGCTTACATGGGGCAAGGCCCGACCAGAACAATTTACAAAAACAACAGCATAAATACATTGAACAATATACAAAATATAAAACACGGTAAGACAATAAAACAAGAGTTAATACAGCAGTAATAATATCAATCAACCACCAAGTACAATTCAATCTGGCCCCCAGTATTTTAAAAGCCTCTAGAATCAGGGTAGTAAATAAAGAACAACACGCTGAAAACGGGGGAATTCCAGACAAGAAATAATCAGGGCCAGCTGGCACCTCCTAACAAAGGATTCCCCCAGGCAGGACACAGCCAGGTTTGAAACTGAAAGGCCATTCAATGCTAATGAAGGTGGCCAATGGCAACCTTCCTCCCCCCCCCCCCCCCAAAGACAAGAGTTCTTTCTTTCTCGCACCCTGGGCGTCATTCCACAGGGATATCAACCCAACTTGCTGACTTTCCAACAGACCTCACAACCTCTGAGGATGCCTGCCATAGATGTAGGCAAAACGTCAGGAGAGAATGCTTCTGGAACATGGCCAGACAGCCTGGAAAACTCACAGCAACACAGAAATTTAACTTAGGAACAAACAGACAGCAAAGGAAACACTGAAAGAGTTTCAAAGCATATATATATATGTCCCTGTTTGAAACAAATTCAACTTAAGAACAAACCTACAGAACCTCTCTTGTTTGTAACTTGGGGACTCCCTGAGGTTTCCTTGATCAGAGCTGACTGTCCTGGAGGACGAACACGGGGGGGGGGGGGGGCATCTCTGAGGAGGGAGTCACATCCTAAACAGGAAGGCAACACTTGGAGGAAATTGACATATACAAAGTCCAGGAATGATTCTGTTTGGAGCCACAGAGTCAGTCTGGAACTCTCTCCAGAGAGTGCTTTTCAATAACCTTAAAGCATCGGTTCTTTTTATTGCAATTTCAGTGAGAGAGGTAGATCAGAACTTTTACAGAACAACAAAGAATGACATTTAGACATACAGACCTACAGATTCTATGTCAATACATTGGATTCTCAACAACCTACTGTTACATTGTGTTGTCGAAGGCTTTCATGGCCGGGATCACAGGGTTGTTGTATGTTTTCCGGGCTGTACCTCTCCTGAGGTACCTCACAACCTCTGAGGATGCCTCCCATAGATGTGGGCGGAACGTCAGGAGAGAATACTTCTAGAACATGGCCATACAGCCCGGAAAACATACAACAACCCTACTGTTACATTGATTAAGAAACAAGGGGGCTACATTTTCACTCAGTGTTCACACACATCTACCTGCATCCATCTTCATGCATACACATGTCACAATATCCCTTCTCCCTCTTTGGAGAAGCACCTGCTTAGCCCGGGCCCAGCTTCCACTGCAGCCTGCCAACACAAAATCCCAAAATGCCAAAGCGCCAGAATTTCTCTTTCCTTAAGAACAGTGCCAAGGATCAGACCCCTTTTTTCCATAGAGCAGAACTGATTCCCTGCAACACACACAATGACCCCAAAATGCACTCTTTCTTCCCTTGAGAAAAGGAGGCCCAAAAGGGACCAGAATCCTGCTTTCCCATTGCAGATCTGACACAGACACACTCTCTCTCTCCTTCCCAATGGAGCAGAGCATGGCAGGTGAACAGCGTCGCTGTCTGTCACAATTTCTGGATTGTCATAAGGTCACTTATATAGCAAAATTTTGCTGATGTTATCCTAAAGTTTTAAATGAATGATAGACTTCTTCAATTCTGGCTCCATCTCAGTTTCCTGGACCACAGGTTGACTCTTCTTGATTGGTGTTGTTATTGTGTCCTTCTTAACAGTTGTAAACATTTCTCTTATCACTGTCACAGTTCTTATCACAGTTTACCAGGCAGGTCAACTATTCCAGGTCTTATTAGCAACTTTTAATTACAGTTCAGCAAGCAGGTAGTTAGTCATTGTAGACCTTAATTTTAGAATAGTGTCTCCAAAATTTAGCTCTCATTCATACATCTTCCATTCATACCCACACAAACCATATATCATATTTTTATCACAATTCCACAGTGCTTATCCCTAGAAAGGCCCCTGTCAGCAAAAGAAATGACACAGCCTTTCCCTACGCCATCCAAAGCTTGTGTGTGTGTGTGTGTGTGTGTGTATGAAAAAGCATTTGACTGGACTTGCACTTTAAACATGTCCCTGTTCCGACTTACAATCAAATCCAACTTGAGAACGAACCTCCAGACCCTCTCTTGTTCCCAACTCAGGGACTGCCTGTATAGATGTAGGGCAAACCTGCGTGTGAATGGAGGAAGCAGGCAAAGGAAGGCTTCCTCTTCTCCAGAGAAACAAATTGATATAAAAAGGGAGGAGAGAGGAAGTGGTGGGAGAAGGGCCAGTCTGGCCATGCATTTGAATGGGCAGGAAGAGCAAGGGAGGCACAAGGGGAGGACACTCTTCACTGCCATTATAATGCAGATTGAACTGCATGACATGCTTGCCTTAGGACCCATCTACACTGCATACAAAGTCCAGATTATGTACTTTGAACTCCATCATATGGTAGTAGAGACTCAGAACATCCAGCTCAATGCAGGTAAGTATGGGTTTAATACGGCAGTTATAAATGGGGCCCTAGACTCACAGAATCCAGCTCAATGCAGTTACACTGTATGAGTGCACACTGACCTTACCAAGCAGGCCAATCTGCATTATAAAGCAGTGTAGATGAGGATTAAATAGAAGATGCTGCTTCTGTTGGAGCAGGACAGAAATAGATAATGAAGGCACAGTTTCAAACAGTCTCAGGGAGGGAAAACGGGAGGTGCCTCTTCTTACTCTAGGACCCTGAGAATGGACAGCATAGAATCATAGAATCGTAGAGTCGGAAGAGACCTCATGGGCCATCCAGTCCAATCCCATTCTGCCAAGAAGCAGGAAATCGCATTCAAAGCACCCCCAACAGATGGCCATCCAGCCTATGCTTAAAAGCCTCCAAAGAAGGAGCCTCCACCACAGTCCGGGGCAGAGAGAGAGTTCCACTGTCGAACAGCCCTTCTCACAGTGAGGAAGTTCTTCCTGATGTTCAGGTGGAATCTCTTTTCTTGTAGTTTGAAGCCATTGTTCCGTCTCCAGGGCAGCAGAAAACAAGCTTGCTCCCTCCTCCCTATGACTTCCCTTCACGTATTTGTACATGGCCCTCATCATGTCTCCGCTCAGCCTTCTCTTCTGCAGGCTAAACATGCCCAGCTCTTTAAGCCGCTCCTCATAGGGCTTGTTCTCCAGACCTTTGATCATTTTAGTCGCCCTCCTCTGGACGCTTTCCAGCTCGTCAACATCTCCCTTCAACTGCGGTGCCCAGAATTGGACACAGTGTGATTCCAGGTGTGGTCTGACCAACTCAGAATAGAATAAGGGGGAGCAGGACTTCCCTGGCCGCCCCCTTTGAAACCCCACCAAGTTGTGCGGCCAGTGGTGCATCTTGTGGCAGTGAATCCCGCCCTTGGAGTGGCCCCTGGGCCCCTCTGTGTCCTGCGTCTGATGCATCCGGAGATGGTGGGTGGCCCTCATTACACAATGGGATGTGCCTCACCCCCTTGCACTAACCCCAAACACTGCAATCTGTGCCCCCCTCCAGCTCCCCAGCTGCCCTTTGGGGTCCATCCCCCATTTCCAAAGGGAGGATTCAGGGTGTCAGCTAGAACTTTGGCCAGATTGGGCTGCATCCTGGCTGCGCTGGAGATCCTTCCTGGGCCTTGCCATTGGGCCAGTCTGGGTGGCTTTTGATCAGGCCTGGGCCAACTTCGGCCCTCCCTCCAGGTGTTTTGGACTTCAACTCCCACAATTCCTAACAGGTGATAAGCTGGCTGGGATTTCTGGGAGTTGAAGTCTAAAACATGGAGGGCCAAAGTTTTGTCCATGCCAGTTTCTGATTGTTAGCTTCCCACCAGTTCCCAGGACCCCTGGGCCAGGGCCTCCTGCGTGACCCCCGCCCGTTTATATTGGGGGTGGGTGGGTGGGCTGTTGTTTCTGGCCACATCTTCCCCACTTCCCACTGGATGCCCACCTTCTGTTTTGGTCCCAGTTGGAGAGAAGAGTTCTGGGCGCTCGCCTTCTCTTGTCATGACCCTCAGCGGAGCCCCCCCCCCCCCGGGTGTTCCTTGAGGGCAGAAGAGAGTTTGGGCTGGATGGCCCTGGCCCCTCCCAACTGGAGGATTCTGTGATCCCATCACCCTGTGTCACCAGGAACCTTCCAGTGCAGAGCTCTCCAAACGATGTGTCGCGACACAGTGGTGTGTGGGCTGTAGCCCCCCAGGTGTCACATAAAAGTGCTTCTCCTGCATTGGCTGCCCAGCAAACAACAGCGGGAGTGACAGCAGTGGCATTGGAGCTACAATGACAGGGGCTTTTAATACTGTCGTTTTTTATTTTCGTGTATTTTAGCTTCTTATGATGCTTTCAGTTTTTGTTATTTTGTTTGTTACGTTAAAATAGGCTATGTGATATTGTTGAATGTGTTTTTTTAATGAATTGTCTGAATGGTTTTCCTGCCGGAAATTGAACACTTGCCTATATGTTGGAAACCGCCCTGGACCACCCAGAGTCCCTTCGGGGAGACAGATAGGGCAGTAGACAAATAAAGTTTATTATTATTATTATTATTATTATTATTATTGACACAACGATGTTGTATGACACAGCAAACAAGATAGACATGCTGGATTTCGTTTCACAAAACCACAAGTCGAACACTTCCCAAGTGTCTAGGACTGTGTGATGTATTTTCGGATGATGCATGCAGATCCCAGTAAGGTGGCCTTTTGCAGTTGGCAATATTATTATTATTATTATTATTATTATTATTATTATTATTATTATTATTATTATTATTTCTTATGACACAGCAAACAAGATAGATATGCTGGATTTTGTATCACAAAATCACAAGTCGAACACTTCCCAAGTGTCTAGGACTGTGTGATGTATTTTCGGATGATGCGCACAGATCCCAGCAGGGTGGCCTTTTGCAGTTGGCAGATCGTGATTTTGTCAATGTCTATTGTTTCCAAATGCCGGCTGAGATCTTTGGGCACGGCACCCAATGTGCCCATCACCACCGGGACCACCTGCACTGGTTTCTTCTTCTTCTTCTTCTTCTTCTTATTATTATTATTATTATTATTGAGTTGTAGTGTGTTTTCCGGGCTGTCAGGCCATGTTTCAGAAGCATTCTCTCCCGACGTTTCGCCCACATCTATGACAAGTATACCTCCCAACCTCTGAGGATGCCTGCCATAGATGTGGGCGAAACGTCAGGAGATAATGCTTCTAGAACACGGCCAGACAGCGTGACCCAGGGATTCCGGCCATGAAAGCCTTGGACAGCACATCCTGATTATTATTGTTGCCAATGATGTTTATGATGAAGGGGGGAGAGGTGTGGGAGTGGGTGGGTGGGTCCTCTCGCTCTTGCTCCCTCTTCCCGTCTGGGCCCCCCCCCGCCCAAGCCCCCTCCCCCCGTCCCGTGTCCTCGGACGGCACCCTCTCCTGGGCGGCCTCGCTCTCCCTCCGTCTCCCCAGCAACGGGAAACTGGGCATATTATACGGTTCCCATGGAAACCCGACGGGCGGCCGCATCGGCAGCAACAGCAGCAGCAGCAGCAGCATCGGCGGCAGGAGGCTCTGGGCGGTGAGCGGGCGGGCGGGCGGGCGGGCGAGCGAAGGAAGGAAGGAAGGAAGGAAGGAAGGAAGGAAGGGAGGAAGGAAGGAGGGGAGGAAGGAAGCGGGGCGGCGGCGGCGGCGGCGCTCCTTTGTCTCCTCCTCCTCCTCCTCCTCTTCCTCGTCTTCCTCGGGGCGGAGGGCGGCTCGGACCCGGCGGAGGAGGCGACTGTCTGCGCGGCGGGCTCCCTCCCTCCCTCCCTCCCTCCCTCCCTCCCTCTCTCTCTGGCGGCGCCTCTTCCTTCCTTCTCGCCCCCCGTCCCCGCGTGACGCATCCCGGGAGGCGCCGGGGCCGCGCCGCAGAGGGCCCGGGCGGCAAACGAGGGGCCGGCGGAGGCAGCGGAGGCAGCGGAGGGCAGCGCCCGGCGGAGGCGGCAGGAAGGCGGCATCGGCGTCCGAAGGGTAAGCAAGCGAGGGGCCGGGCTGCTCGGGGGGAGGTCCTCGGGGCCGGAGGGAGGGAGGGAGGGAGGGATGGGGCGAAGGGGCGGGGGCGGCTCCTCTCCTCCTCCCCCCCCCCCTCATCCTCCTCCCCCCTCCTTCCCCAGGCCCCGGGGGTCGGGACCCTTTGTGTCGCGCGTTTCGGGGCAGAGGGCAGGGGGAGCTGGGCTGGCAGGCTGCCCCCACCATTCATGGCCCCCCGAGCTGCCCCCGAGTCCCCACGACCCCCCTCCCCTTATTGACAGGCTGCAGGTGCCCCCGCCCGCTCGCCCGCCGAGTTATTGACATTAAACATTGACAATGGCGCCCCCCAATGCTGAAAGCGGTTTGGCCAGATCCCCCCCCCCCTTTCAGGCTCAAGAGCGCCCCTTTGGGACCCCTGGGTCATCGATCTCCGAAAGGCCTGCCCGAGACCCAAGAGGGTCGCCCTCTCTGCGCACATTCCGACTGAACCTGTCTCTTCCGCGGCGGTGGACACGGGGGGATTCCAGGTAGAGTGGTCTGACCAAGGCAGAATAGGAGACGGGGGAGCAGGACTCCCACCTCTGGGTCAAGGCACGAGGCTCCTCGTCATGAGAGCCAGTGGGATCCTGTCCTGCATCAAGAGGAGCCTCGTGCCTGGATCCAGGGGTGGAAGCCCTGCTCCCCTTCTATTCTCTCCTGCCTTGGTCAGGCCACTCTACCTGGAACCCCCCCGTGTCCCATTCTGGGCACAGCCAGGGAAGGGAGAGGTTGGCACTCAGCTGGAAAGTGTCCAGAGGAAGAGGGAGACTCTAAGGATCCAGGGTCTGGAGAACAAGAATCCCTGTGAGGAGCGGCTGAAAGAACTGGGCATGTTGAGCCTGCAGGAGAGAAGACTGAGAGAGAGGGGACAGGAGGAAGGGCAGGGTTCAAGAGGTGAGGAGAAGGAAGCCCCAGGGAGGAGGGAGGGGGCTTCCTTTCTGCTGCCCTGCAGACTAGGACGCCATGGAACAAGGGCTTCAAACTACAGGAAGGCAAGGAGATTCCACCTGAACATGGGGAAGAAGTTCCTCACGGTGAGAGAAAGAGCTGTTAAGCAGTGGAACTCTCTGCCCCAGAGTGTAGTGGAGGCTCCTTCTTTGGAGGCTTTTAAGCAGAGGCTGAGTGGTCATCTGTTGGGGGTGCTCTGAATGCGATTTTCCTGCTTCTTGGCAGAATGGGGTTGGACTGGGTGGCCCACCAGGTCTCTTCCAAATCTAGGATTCTAAGGCAGGCATGGGCAAACATAATCATAGAATCATAGAGTTGGAAGAGACTTCATGGGCCATCCAGTCCAATCCCCTGCCAGGTAGCAGGAAATCGCGTTCAAAGCACCCCCGACAGATGGCCATCCAGCCTCTGCTTCAAAGCTCCAAGGAAGGAGCCTCCACCACAGTCTGGGGCAGAGAGTTCCACTGCTGAACAGCCCTTCTCACAGTGAGGAAGTTCTTCCTGATGTTCAGGTGGAATCTCCTTCCTTTCCTGTAGTTTGAAGCCATTGTTCCATAGCGTCCTAGTCTGCAGGGCAGCAGAAAACAAGCTCCCTCCCTCCTTCCTCTGATTTCCCTTCACGTATTTGTACATGGCTCTCATGTCTCCTCTCAGCCTTCTCTTCTGCAAGCTAAACATGCCCAGCTCTTTAAGCCGCTCCTCATAGGGCTTGTTCTCCAGACCTTTGATCATTTTAGTTGCTCTCCTCTGGGGCAACTCCAGGTGTTTTGGACTTTAACTCCCACAATTCCTAACAGCCAGTAAGCTGTTAGGAATTGTGTGAGTTGAAGTCCAAACACCTGGAGGGCCCAGGTTTGTCCATGCCTGTTCTAGGGCCACACATCCAGCCTACTTATCTATATGAAAGGAATGTTTTTGGGGCCCTGGTGGTGCCAAGGGAGGGGGTTGAAGTGGAAGACCTCAGCGAGGAGGGAGGAAGGGGCCTGGGGGGGGGGAGAGAGACCTGCCCCTTTCCTGCAGGGCTGCCATGGCACGCTCCGGCCACCAGGAGGCGTGCTTCCCCAATCACGGCATAGCGGTTCTGCGCCTGGGCCCGGCCTCCTGTTGACCCTCGTGGTGCCCAGAGGCCACTTGCCTTTCCCCCAAAAGACAGCCCAGTGCTGCAGGCAGAGCAGAGGCAAAAGGCAGCGGCCACATCCGGAGCAGAGGAGACTCCAGAGCAGCTGAAGGGAGGGCGGAAACAGGCAAGGAAACGAGGAAGGAAGGAGTGTTGTCAAAGGCTTTCATGGCCAGAATCACTGGTTTGCTGTGAGTTTCCCGTGCTCTCTGGCCATGTCCCAGAAGCATTCTCTCCTGACGTTTCGCCCACATCTATGGCAGGCACCTTCAGAAGTTATGAGGTCTGTTGGAAACTAGGCAAGTGGGGTTTATCTATATACCTGTGGAATAATGTCCATGGTGAGAGAAAGAAGGAACTCTTGTTTGTTTGAGGCAAGTGTGAAGGTTGCAGTTGGCCAGCTTGATTAGCGTTGAATAGCCTGGCAGCTTCAAAACCTGGCTGCTGGATCACTCTCACAACCACCATGTCGGAAGCCCTGAAAGACCCAGGCCAGGGCCCTCTTTATGGCCTCCAGTGGCCCCTTCTCTCCAGGAAGGAGGAGGAGGATCCATTGGACAGAAACACCTTTTGCTTCGGCCAGTTAACCCATTCCCTATTTATTTATAGTATTTATTTATTTATAGTATTTATTTATTTATAGTATTTATTTACAGTATTCTCACCCCAAAGGGGACTCAGAGCAGCTTACAGAGCACACCTACGACATACATTCAGTGCCAGTTATACAATTAACAAGGACAGACAACACAAACTGAGGTCAAGGCAGTCTTCCCCATCTTATTTCCGGCACCTTGGAGGCTGTGTTCAACTCCACCAACAGGTGTGTGTGTGTTGTTGCTCCATCTCCCATGCCGAGGAGCTTCCTCCCAATGTCCTTAACGTCACCTTTATTTTCTCCCCGCTAAAAGTGGTACCTATTTACCTACTCGCATTTCTGCTTTCGACCTGCTAGGTGGGAAGGTGAGCTGGGGCTGATGGTGGGTGCTTACTCCAAGCCAGGTTGGCAAGATTGTTCTTCAGCTAATGGTTTAGCCTGCTGTGGTAAGCCTGGCCCAGCCCACCTCCCAGTAGCATTGTCTTGCAGTTCACCCATTAGCTTGCAAGAATGTCATGGAAGACCTCACCCAAAACCTTTCTGAAACCTACACATCTACAGCATTTCCTTGGTCTATAAAACTTTCCATTCTATGAAAAAAATGACACGACTAGCTTGGCATGACATGTTTTTGAGAAACCAGGTTGATTTTAGTGCTCTTGGCATTTTTGACTGTTGGATGCTTTCTTCTGGAACTTTTTCCTGGTGTCCAGGTCCTCTCTTTTGCTGTTCCTTCCCGTTTCCATCCAAGGGTTCTCCTCTCCATCCTTGAGCGGTCATCTGTGGGCACCAAGTCCCGCCTGCCCTTCCCTCCCCTCCCCTCCCCTCAAGCACCCTCGTGGGGCAGCTCCCCATGGCTTGATGCGCAGGGAGGAAGCTCCATCATGTTTCTGTTGCCATTCAGAAGGGCTTGTGCTGCCGGAGGGCTGCTCCCCGAAGCCCCTTCGAAGCCACAGTGCCCCCCCTTTTCCAGGCCTCTCCTCCCCTTGTGGGGCTCCTGCCCTTCAGCGTTTCCCCTCCTCATGGGCAGAGAGTGGGTCCAGGTCTGCCAGGTTTGCAGAAAAGCAAAAGCGGCTCTCACCTGCCTTCTAGTTTCCGCCCCCACCAAGAGCAGTCTCACCATAAAATGACACACTGTGAGATCTAGAGAGAAACCGGAGAAATGCCCACCAGAACAAGAAGGAATCCACTGCACGAGAAGTGCCAACTCAGAGCGTGCCCACCTGGCCCCACCTAGAGCAAGGGACGCTGGCCTTTTGGCCTTGGACCACAACCATGCTGGCCTGGCTGCTGCTGGGGCCCACACTGACCCCTCAGGGCCCAGAATGGAGAGCCTGCCAGGGTTCAGACTGACTCCAGGCGCAGGTCACATGAATCCCCTGGTGCAGGGAAAGGCAGGTGCCACCTGGGCCTCTGGGGAGAGAGCAGAAGGTGAGCTGTGGGGTTTTTTTGGAGTGCGGAAGGGGCTCATTCTTTACTTCTCCACTGTTTGTTAAAGGCTTTTGTTTGTATTTGGCCAGCTGTGGAATGCCCGTGTTCTTGACAGAAGATGTGGGGAGCTATACCTGCACCAGGGGCAACTTGATGGTGGCCCTCTTGCGGGGGAAGACCCAGCAGACGCAGGCTTGTGCATCTACCGGCAGTCCCTGGTGGGTTGCAAACATCCGACTTACACATTGTTGTGGTAATCTCTCTGAGTGGGTAGACTCAATTTAACCCTCTCTGGGGGAGATTCCACCAAAATGTAGCAGAGTAGCAAAAGCAAAAGCTTTCAAATGCAACAGTTACTTACACGGGGTGAGCAAGAGAAGCCTTTCAGCTTAGGATGACAATGGAGTGCAGAGTCTCAGTAAAAGTTCAAAAACATTTATTCAGGTAAAAAGAACTCCATTGTAGATAGAAAGGCTTGGGAGCTGTGTAGTCTACTCTAGACTGGTTTCTAAGGAAAAATAAGAAAGGAAAAATAACAAACATCTAAATAGTTACATCTTGCCAGGAGAGACAGCAAGATGCTGCTTGTTAGCTAGAAGAACAAAGGGAGAAGAGAGAACCAAAATGGTTCCAACTTCATGGTCCAGTTTATTGGGGCCATAAAAGACATTCTGACCAATGAGAAGTTAGTGTCCCTAAAGATTCACATTTCTACTAACTTCAAAGGGATGTGACGTAAACAGGACAGAGTGAAACACAGTTCCTAGTGAGGAACGGGGGGTGAGGCAACAGGAAGTGAGAGGAACCAGACCACACCTGGAATCACATTGTGTCCCATTCTGGTCACCGCCATTGAAAGGAGATGTTGACAAGCTGGAATGTGTCCAGAGGAGGCCGACTCAAAAGATCAATGGTCTGGAGAACAAGAATCCCTATGAGGAGCGGCTGAAAGAGCTGGGCATGTTTAGCCTGCAGAAGAGAAAGCTGAGAGGAGGAATGATGAGGGCCATGTATAAATATGTGAGGGGAAAGAAGTCACAGGGAGGAGGGAGCAAGCTTGTTTTCTGCTGCCCTGGAGACTAGGACGCAATGGAACAATAGCTTTAAAGTGCAGGTAAGGAGATTCTACCTGAACACGAGGAAGAACTTCCTGACTGTGAGAAGGGCTGTTCGGCAGTGGAACTCTCTGCCGCGGACTGTGGTGGAGGCTCCTTCTTTGGGGGCTTTTAAGCAGAGGCCGGCTGGCCATCTGTCGGGGGGACTTTGAATGTGTTTTCCTGCTTCTTGGCAGAATGGGGTTGGGCTGGATGGCCCATGAGGTCTCTTCCAACTCTAGGATTCTAGGATTCTGTGCATCTGCCCTGCAGGAGGAAGGAAGGAAGGAAGGAAGGAAGGAAGGAAGGAAGGAAGGAAGGAAGGAAGGAAGAGAAGGGGAACTCACTCCTGGAAGAGTTTTTCTCATGGGAAAGCTCTACCTACAATCCACAAGCCAGATTTTCCAAAACCCAGTTTTCACAGGGACAGGAAGTGAGGTGATATCTGAAGAGGGGCACAGGCAGCAAAACCAACTCCGCAGGAGTGCTGCCCCTTCCCTATGCAATCCAAAACTTATACAGGAGTTACACTTCAGAATGTACCTGTTTTGACTGACATACAAATTCAACTTAAGAGCAACCCTACAGAAGCTTGGGGACTGACGGAGGTTTCCTTGGTCAGAGCTGACACTCCTGGATGAGGAACCTCAGGGGACGTCTCTGAGGAGGAAGCCACGTCCCAAACAGAGGAGGGCAACACTTGGAGGAAAGTAGATGTGGATGGACGAGGAATCATTCTGAGTTTGGAGCTCCAGAATCCATTTGGACCTTCCCCCAGCACCATGGATGGTGCAGAAGAGCAAGAGAAACCACAGTGCTCATCTCGGGGAATGAGTAGGGCCCCTGGAATGAGTAGGGCCCCTGGAAGAAGGGCCCCTGCCACGGCTCCAAGGGGGTGGGCCCTTCCTGGCAGGGGTCTCACTGCCAAGGGTCTGACCCCAGGTGCCTCCAGGCGTTTGCGGTCCCTATGATGGAACAAAGAGGCAGAAGAAGCTTGCCAAGCCCACAGACCTAAGCCCTTTCCTTCCTTCTGGTCCCTGTGGGAACCAATGGCCCTGCAAGGCATCTCCCTCAGGAGGTCTCACAGGTGATCTATGGGTGAGAAGCTGAAGGGCCTGGTGCCCAGGCCCTCGTTCTGTCTCTTTTTTGTTCAAGGAGGCAGGCCAGGAAGGGAGAGACAGGCTGGACGTGGCAGGATCCTCAGGTGGGAGCGACTATCTTCTCCCGAGGAGTCCACGATGGAGAGGAGTTTCTTGAAAGTGGGATATGGGTGGCACAGTTTCAAGCTTTTCCAACAAGGAGAGAGACTAGGAAAGGTTTAAAGGAACCAGAATGCCAGAAATAGCCAGCGCATGCAGGGAGAAAGCCAGAAAGGCCAAAGCGCAGAATGAGTTCAGACATGCTAGGGAGGTTCAAAACAGTAAGGAAGGGGTTTGGGGAGCTTTCTCCTGAGCAAGAGGAAGGAGGAGGAAACAGCGGGGGCCGTTGCCTGAACAAGAAGGTGAAAGGCTGATGGGACAGAGAAAAGGCAAAGTTACTCAACAGGTTCTTTACCTTTTAGGATCTGGAGAACAAGCCCTGTGAGGAGCAGCTTAAGTAGCTGGGCATGTTTAGCATGCAAAAGAGAAGACAGAGAGAGAGGAGACAGGATGAGGGCCATGTGACTGGAAGTCATAAAAGACTAAGACGTGGAACAATGGCTTCAAATTACATGGAAGGAGATTCGACCTATACATTACTAAAACCTTACTAACTGTGAAAGCTGCTCAGCAGTGGAACTCTCTGCCCCAGAGTGTGGAGGACACCGGATGGCCATCTGTCAGGGCTGCTTTGAATGCAATTTCCTGCTTCTTGGCAGAATGGAGTTGGACTGGATGGGCCACCAGGTCTCTTCCAACTCTAGGATTCTATGGTTCTAGGAGAAGACTGAGCCAAACAGTGCTCAACTTGGGGACAATGGAGTAAATAACGCAACGGGGGAAATGCGCCCTTGCCACCCCATATGAGAGCCATGCGTGAGTTGGGGCCTTTTACCCTCGCACTCAAGACCTGGCTCTTTACTAGAGCTTTTAATCTATGTTAATTTTATCAATATTTGTATGTATGTATTTTTATCCTTTACAATTTTATCTTGTAAATCGCCTAGAGCATCGTGGATGGAGGGCGATTAATAAGTAATTAAATGATGATGATGATGATGAAATGCGGCATAGAATAGGTAAAGGCAGCACAGGAATACCTGGCTAATCTAAACGAAGCCACATCTCCAGGAGCAGATGTATATTGAGAGAACTGGCAGAAGTCATTTCAGATGAACTGACAATCATCAAACAAAAGCAAGTCATGCTGGATGAATATTAATTTTTTGGATAGAGTTGCTAGCTTCATAGACCAAGGGAATGCTGTGGATGTAGCATATCTTGATTTCAGTAAGACCTTTGACAAGTCTCCCCATGACATTCTCACAAAAAAGCTAATCATATATGGGCTAGCCCAGGCACTGGCAAACTTGGGCCCTCCAGGTGTTTTGGACTCCAACTCCCACAATTCCTAACAGCCTGGGCCAGATAATGCTACTGTGAATTGGACAGGGAATTGGCCCGCCCCCTGAACCCAGGGGCACTCCTGCCCAACGCTTCCTCCTCCTTCTTCCAGGGGACAAGGGCCCAGTGGGGGCCACAAAGGGGGGGTGAGGTCTGTCCTGAGCCCAGTACTGTTCAACATAATAATAATAATAATAATAATAATAATAATAATAATAATAATAATAATAATAATATACTTTATTTATATTCCCCTCTATCTCCCTGAGGGAACTCAGGGCGAACTACAGAACACACATACGGCAAGCATTCAATGCCATTATACAATTAACAAGGACAGACAATACACAAACAGAGGTAAAGGCGTTTCCCATCTTATTTCCAGCATCTTGGAGGCTGTGCTTGACTCCAGCCATGGGTATGTGTGTGTGTGTGTGTGCTGTCACTCCATTTTCCATGCCGAGGAGCTTTGTCTTCCTTAGATGTCCTCCTGACTGATGTCCTTAAGGGTGCCTTTTTATTACCCCCCTGCTAAAAGCGGTATGTATTTATCTGCTCTCATTACTGCTTTCGATCTGCTAGGTGGACAGGGAGCTGGGGCTAATGGCAGGTGCTCACCCGGCCTATCAATTGGCAGAATTGTTCTGCAGCTAGCGGTTTAGCCACATGCTGAATGTGAGCCAGGAGTGTGATGCGGCAGCTAAAGGAGCCAAGGCCATTCTGGGTGCATCCATAGGAATCTAGGGTCTCCTAAGGAGTGCCAAGGTGCCCTTTCTTCTGCTTTGCTCTGGCCTCTTTGCCTGGAATAATAGCCCTGTGTCCAGCTGGGTGGAAGCTGGAGATGGACTGGGTGGAAGAGGGCCGGAGTGGGGTGGCCAAAAGGGCCAAGGGCAAGAGGGACCAAGCCGCCTCCCCCTCAGTCCCGACTGTGATCCAGTGGTGGTCACCCCACGGACTCCCCTCTTCCCTTTGGTGCCAGGCCTGTCCTCCAGCTGTGATTGGCAGCTCAAAAAGCCAACGGGATCCTGTCCTGCCTCAAGAGGAGCCTGGTGCCTGGATCCAGGGATGGAAGTCCGGCTCCCTCTCTTCTCTTCCGCCTTGGTCAGACCACGCCTGGAATCCCACCGAGTCCCACTCTGGACACTGCAACTGAAGGGAGATGTTGACTCTCAGCTCGAATGTGTCCAGAGGAGGGAGACTCAAAGGGTCAAGGCTCTGGAGAACAAGCCCTATGAGGAGTGGCTGAAAGCGCTGGGCACGTTGAGCCTGCAGGAGAGAGAGAAGGCTGAGAGAGAGGAGACAGGATGAGGGCCAGGGATCAAGATGGGAGGGGAAGGAAGTCCTAGGGAGACGAATGCGCAATGGAGCAATGCCTTCAAAGTACAGGAAAGAGATTCCACCTGAACATCAGGAAGAACTTCCTGACTGTGTGTGAGAGAGATTGCTGTTCAGCAGTGGAACTCTCTGCCCCGGAGGGAGTGTGGTGGAGGCTCCTTCTCCGGAGGCTTTGAAGCAGAGGCTGGATGGCCATCTGTTGGGGTGCTTTGAAGGCGATCTTCCTGCTTCTTGGCTGAGTGGGGTTGGACTGGGTGGCCCACCAGGACCCCCCAACTCGAGGCTTCCACGAGGCGTGTCCCGGAGGCGCGTGTTCAGGCGCGGGGGGGCTTATGGTCACCCGCCTTCCCGCCGTCCGCTCGACTGACCTTCACGGGAGAGGGAAAAGAAATCTCTGCGCATGCGCCCTTCCAGAGGTACGGGGGGGGGGCGCAGGGGAGGGGCAGAGGGGCTCTTCCTGGGGGTGGGGGTCCCTTTCCCGCCTCCGCGACCCTGCAGCCGAGGGCGCCCTCTGCCCCTCCCCCTCCCTCCCCCCCCTTTCTTCCCGCGCGAACGCCCTCCGCAGCCCCGCCCTCCGAAGGGGCGTCCCCTCCCTCCCTCCCTCCCCCCTCCCTTTGAGCCTCCCTTGGGTACCACGCCCCTCCCGTTACCTGGCAACGCCGCCTCTGTTGCCAGGGAGACCAGCGACGGAGATGCCGGTCACCGCCGCGCCGGGAAGGACGGCAAGCGCGCCCCCGCGGGGACGGGAAGGGGACCGGAGGGGGGGCGGGGGGACCGGCACCCACACGCTGCCTCCCGGGCGGGGGTCACTGCGCATTTGGGGGGGAGGGGGGGTCTGGCTGCTCCGGAGGGGGAGGGGGGGCCGGTGGGGGGGGCGCATGCCTTCGGAGAGGAGGCCGGAAGCGGCGGGGGAGGGGCAGCGAGGGAGGGAGGGCGCGGCGTCCGAAAGGGAGGGGGAGGGGGAGGGAGGAGCCTTTGTGCGGGGGGGCGGGAGGGCGGGCGGGAGGCCCCTTCCTGCGCCTTTGCTTCCTTCCTTCCTTCCTTCCTTCCTTCCTTCCTTCCTCCTCCCCTCCCCCTCCCTCCCTCCCCTTCCCGGTCCGGCTCGGGGTCTGAGCGCGGAGGGGAGCCCGCCCGCCCGCCCGCCCGCCCGCCCGCCGAGGGTCTGCCCCGCCCCCGCCCCTCCCCCTCCCCTCCCCTCCCCTCCCTGCCCTCCCCTTCCCTCCGCTTGTGCTTGTGCTTCTCGGCGGAGGAATTTGGGCCGCAGCAGCTGCGCCTGCCTGCCTGGGTCCGGCCGCCCCTCGCAGCGCCCCGCGCGGACCCCTCCCCCCCCGCCCTGCCCCTCCCCCTCCCCCTCCCCTCCCCCGCCCTCCCTTCGGCCTGGCCCGGCGGCAGACTGAGAGAGAGAGAGAGAGAGAGAGAGAGAGAGAGGCCGGAGAGGCCGGAGGCGGCGAAGGCGGAGGCCGGGCGGAGGAGGAGGAGGAGGAGGCCGGGGCGGCGAAGGCGGAGGGAGGGAGGGGAGCCAGGCCCCTCTCCTCCCCCTCCCTCCCTCCCCCCTCCCTTGCCCCCCCCCTCCCTGCGCGTCGCCCGCCGGAGAGAGGGCGGGGGGCGGGGGGCGGAGCGGGCGATCGATGGCCGCGGAGGAAGTGACTGGCGGGGCGCGGAAGGCCACCAAGAGCAAACTTTTCGAGTTCCTGGTCCATGGGGTGGTGAGTCGGGGGGGGAGGGGGGGAGAGGGGAGAGGGAGGGGGCTGCCCCGCCCTGCCCCCAACACGTGCCGTGCCCCGAACAGGTGCCCGGAGAAGGAGGGGGGCCTCGCTCTGCCCCGCCCCCCCCTTGGGCGCCCCTCCCCCTTCCCGCGCGGGAGATGCCTTTGCGGGGTGGGGGGTGGGGTGGGGGGCGCCTTCTGACTCCTCTGGGGCCTCCACGGGGGGGGGGGGGTAGGTCTCCCGGGCAGAGCAGTGCTTGCTTCTCGTTGCCTCCCAGGCGGACCCTCGGAAACTTTTGCCCGGAGTCTGTTCAGTGAGAGGAAGGCCCGGCGCCCCCTCTGCCCCCCGCCCCCCGGTCTCCTCCGCAGCTGCCCCTCCCTCCCTCCCTCCCCCTCCCTCCCTCTCTTCCTGGAGCAGCTGCGGGGCTTTTCTGGGCAGCTGTGCCTCGGGATGCAGCCCCAAGCCTGAGGGGGGGGGGGCAGGAGTGTGTGTCTGGGGGGAGGAGGCACACAGGAGAAGCCCACCCCAAGTTTGGGCTCCTGGAGGCCTTGGGAGCCTTGGGACCCCAGCCCAGTTCTCTTCCCTGGGGAAGAAGACCCCTCCGTCCAGCCCACCCCTCCACCATTGTGTTCCCCGATTGTCTTCTAGACCAGGACTCCCCAACCTTTGGTTGACCAGGGAGCCCTTGACCAGGGGCCACTCTCCAGCGTGAGGACCAAAGGGCTAGGAATCAGTTTTTGGTCAACTTTAGATTTGGTTTGATTATTGGGGTGCGGATTCAGAAAATTGCATGCGACAGACCACCTCAGATCTAGTTCCTGATACAGAACGTATGCCATATCCAGTAGTGGCCGTCTGCTCGCCCACAGAAAACCATGTTTAATCCTCCAGAGCTGATGTGGTCTCTCCAATGCCATTTTCTGAATCTGACCTCAAATGACCCCGAAACAGGCCTCAAAATGAAGACACCAAGAAACAATCTTTTTTTTGACTGGGCTTTGTTATTATCCGTAGTAGTAACAGTGAGGCCACGGACCGTATTTTAGAAAACTCACACAAAGAGTGAAGATACCATACGACCTTATTGTTCGGAATACAAGCGTCTACCCTACTGCCCACCTATATAGGCCCTCGCTACAGTGATACAAATCATTCTTACAATGGGCCTGGAGGTTGCCCATTCTTTCCCCCCACCTCAGGGCAACTGAGTTTTATGGCTGGTTCATACTCCTGTCCTCCCTTTCGGCCCATGGGCATGTGTTCTGTGCCAGCGCTCTGTGTCCGGAGATGGCACGAGATGGGGATCATGACAGGACCACTGTTCTAGACCCCCTTCTGCACAAGTGGGGCCCAAGTGAGTACTAATGCTGGAAAGTGGCCCCTGGTCAAGGGCTCCCTGGTCAACCAAAGGTTGGGGAGTCCTGGTCTAGAAGACAATCACGGAACACAATGGTGGAGGGGGTGGGCTGGACGGAGGGGGTCTTCTTCCCCAGGGAAGAGAACTAGGCTGGGGTCACTTCTGACATGATTAAATCATAGAATCATAGAATCATAGAATAGTAGCATTGGGGGGGGGGGGGGTCAGCCACTTCCAAAGTATGGGGGGGGGGCTTCTTGCTGTCCACGTGTCACTAAAGAAGGGGCTCATTCGCTTGGCTTCCAAAAGGGTGAGGGGGTGCAGAATGGGTGCCCATTGAGAGTCCTATCCCTGGACTCCAAGCGTGGCCTGGCCTTCTTCCAGAGTTTGGCCAGAGCTGCCGTCCCCAAAACATCTGCCGTGAAAAGATGGAAGGCGCATCTCTGGGCTGGTGTCCCAACTAAGACTTGTGCGCCAGCTGTGCCCGTACCTTGGGAAGTCTGACTTGGCCACGGTGGTCCACGCTCTGGTCACATCCTGGTTGGATTACTGCAACGCGCTCTACGTGGGGCTGCCTTTGAAGACGGCCCGGAAGCTCCAATTAGTACAACGGGTGGCAGCCAGACTAATAACTGGGGCGGCTTACAGGGAGCGTACTACTCCCTTGTTAAGCCAGCTCCACTGGTGGCTGATATGCTACCGAGCCCAATTCAAAGTGCTGGTCTTGGCCTTCAAAGCCCTAAACGGTTCTGGTCCAATTTACCAGTCCGAACGTATCCTCCCCTATGAGCCTCCGGTGGCCTAGGGGATAAAAGCCTTGTGACTTGAAGGTTGGGTTGCTGACCTGAAGGCTGCCAGGTTCGAATCCCACCCGGGGAGAGCGTGGATGAGCTCCCTCTCTCAGCTCCAGCTCCATGCGGGGACATGAGAGAAGCCTCCCACAAGGATGGTAAAACATCAAAACATCCGGGCAACGTCCCCTGGGCAACGTCCTTGCAGACGGCCAATTCTCTCACTCCAGAAGCAACTCCGGTTGCTCCTGACACGAAAAAAAAAAGCCCACAAGAACCTTAAGATCATCTGGAGAGGCCCTGCTCTTGGTCCCACCTGCCTCTCAGGCACGGCCGGTGGGAACGAGAGACAGGGCCTTCTGGGTGGTGGCTCCCCAGCTGTGGAACTCCCTCCCCAGTGACATTCGGCAGGCTCCATCCCTTCTGGGGTTCAGGAAAAAAATGAAGACCTATGTATGCAGGCATTTGAAGAATAAGTATGTGTTGGCTTCGATGCGGTCTGGTATAAGGTCTGGTGGATGAATGGCATAAGCACTTTGTATATTGTATTTTATAACTGTTTTAACTGTTGTAACGTTTTAATTCATTGTATAACGGTGTAACGGCATCAATTGCCACTTGTAAGCCGCCCTGAGTCCCTTCGGGTGAGCGGACCCGAGGCTTCAGCCCTCCAGGTGTTTTGGACTTCAACTCCCACCATTCCTGGCCTCAGGCCCCTTCCTTTTCCCCCTCAGCCGCTTAAGCGGCTGAGGGGGAAAAGGAAAGGGCCTGAGGCCAGGAATGGTGGGAGTTGAAGTCCAAAACACCTGGAAGGAGGGCCCAAAGCAGGCCCATGCCTGTGTCAAACCCTTGTGCGGGCTGAACTGTTGTCCTGAAGGTTGAAAGTTCGAATCTGTGAGACGGGGTGAGCTCCCATCTGTCAGCCCTAGCCTCCCAGCACGGTGGTAACACATCCGGGCAACGTCTTTGTAGGCGGCCGATTCTCTCACAAACAGAAGCAACTTGTCTCGAGTCACTTATGACACTATTAAAAAAGAACATTTTGGGGATTTTAGGAGAGGAAGCCTCCAAAAGGAAGGCCCGAAAACTCCCAACTTTCTACTCCTGGGAGAAGAAGGGCAGCTTTGGTCCCAAGCTTGACCGCCACTGCACTGATTCTCCGTGCTTTGTGTGACTTGGGACCTTGCCGTGGCCCTGAGGGTGGAAGAGAGCCGGTCTTACCGTGTTTCCCCGAAAATAAGACAGTGTCTTACATTAATGTTTGCTCCCAAAGATGCAGCAGGTCTTATTTTCAGGGGATGTCTTATTTTTCAGGGGATGTCTTATTTTCCATTTACATTTATTGTTGAACAAAAAATGAACATTTATTATATACTGTACAGTAGTTGTCATCACAAAGCATAACCAGACAAACTGTGAATCCTATCAAGAATTTCTTGTTACTACAGTAGAGTCTCACTTATCCAACACTCGCTTATCCAACGTTCTGGATTATCCAAAGCATTTTTGTAGTCAGTGTTTTCAATTCATTGTGATATTTTGGTGCTAAATTCGTAAATACAGTAATTACTACATAGCATTACTGCATACTGAACTACTTTTTCTGTCAAATTTGTTGTATAACATGATGTTTTGGTGCATAATTAGTAAAATCATAACCTAATTTGATGTTTAATAGGCTTCTCCTTAATCTCTCCTTATTATCCAACATATTTGCTTATCCAACATTCTGCCAGCCCGTTTATGTTGGATAAGTGAGACTCTACTGTACCGATATTTCCATGTACAACACTCTATGGTATGTACATTTACCGATCCTGCATGCTCTGGTGTTCTGTTTGTTGGGCATGCTTCCAAACAAAAACTTTGCTAGGTCTTACTTTCAGGGGAGGCCTTATATTTAGCAATTCAGCAAAACCTCTACTAGGTCTTATTTTATGGGGATGTCTTATTTTAGGGGAAACAGGGTAGGCCCTTGGTGTTTCGTGGCTGTGCGTGTGTTTGTGGGGTGTATGAATTCTAGAAAAATGTCTATCAGCGATGGCTCGGCCGCTTGGCATGATGGAAGGCGGCAGCTGAGCCTCCTTCTGTGGAGGGTGGCCAGGATTGCAGATGGACAGCAACAGGCCTTTGCTGAAATGCAACGGGCGTTTGTTTGCAGGGTCAGTTGTGCCAGCGGTCTGTGTGTGTGTGTGTATCTGCACATACCAGCATGAGCGCCGGTTTGGGAGGAGACCGAGGTGGTGGTCTCTTTTTCAACAGGTGCCACTAGGGCAGAGGAGGCATCGTCGTCCCCCCAAGCAGGACCTTGCATGGTGGCCTCCCTCTCTCTGGGAGCTGGACGTGACTCTCGTGGACATTGCCATTAGGAGAGTGGCCAGGGAACAGGCCTGGCCTGTGCGCCCCAAGGTGCTCCTTGCTGGTGGTGCAGGGAAGCGCACGGGTCAAACAGCGTATCTTTTTGAGGAGGTTGCAGAAGAGGCCTGGCAAAGTGAATTCCAGCGCAGGAGAGACAAAGACAAGCCTCACCATCTGGCTGAATTCAGGACTGAATGGACTCACAGTGGTCAGACCAGGCATGGGCCAACATGGACCCTGCAGGTGTTTGACTGCAACTCCCATCATTCCACTTAAGCAGCTGAGGGGCAAAAGGAAAGGGCCTGAGGCAGTTAGGAATTATGGGAGTTGCAGTCCAAAACACCAGGAGAGAGGGCCCAAGTTTGCCCATGCCTGGACTAGATGGCCCCTGACAGAGCCGTCCTTAGGTAATTTTCTGGAGTAGGCAAACGGAATTTTGGCGCCCCCCCCCCAGGAGGCGGGGCCGCGCAGGGCAGAAGGCATGGCCGCATGGGGCGGGAAGGAACACGTTCCTGGGCACTTTGCGTCCGCTTCTCTCTTCAGCAAAGCACCCAGGAACGTTTGCCTTCTTACCAGGAAGATGTTCCTGGGCGCTTTGCGGAGGAGAAAAGCGGCGCCCGCTTCTCTCTTCAGCAAAGCGGCCAGGAAAGATTGCCTTCTCTGAGGCGTGGCCAGGCCGCACGGGCCGGGAGGCAGGGCCAGGCCGCGCGGGCCACATGGTGGAAAGGCCCAGGCTGTGGCGGCAAGGCCCAGGCTGTGGTGGGAAGGCCCAGGCCACAGCGGGAAGGCCCGTCCCGAAGGTGAAGGAGGCGGGGGGGGGGGGAGGTGTGCCACCCTCCCGGGGGCCTCGACGGCGCCCCCGGGACGATGGCGCCACAGGCAAATGCCTAGATTGCCTGGTGGTTGGACCGCCTCTGGCCCCTGAGGTCCCTTCCAACTCTGGGATTCTATGAGTCCCAATACGATAGACATAATGCAGTTTGGCACTGCTTTAACTGCCATTGCTATGAGATTCTGGGAACTGTAGTTTCCTGGGAGAAAAGACTAAAGGCAGTGTAAAATTACAGCTTCCGGGATTCCATTGCATTGAGCTGCAGCATTTAAAGTAGTGTTAGTAAAGGTAAATTTTTCCCCTGACATTAAACCTAGTCGTGCCCGATTCTGGGGGTTGGGCTCATCTCCATTTCTAAACCAAAGAGCCGGGGTTGGGCATAACAGCATGGAGCGTCAGTGTTACCTTCCTGCCGGAGCGGTACCTATTGATCTACTCACATTTGCATGTTTTTGAACTGCTTAGTTGGCAGAAGCTGGGGCTAACAGCGGGTGCTCACTCCACTCCCTGGATTCAAGCCTGCGACCTTTTGGTCCGCAAGTTCAGCAGCTCAGCGGTTTAACACGCTGTTCCACCAAAGTAGTGTTAACCTCATTAATTTTGCCGTGTAGATGCATCCTAATACATTGCAGGCAACACAGTTACCTGTAATAAATGGCAGGTTTGCCCCCCAGTTTTGCCTCGTGTTCCTTGACCTGTTCATGCAGTCACAAAGGGTTGTGTTATACGCGTTTACAACTGACCCAAGTGCCACAGTTATATCTCTAGGTGGGACTATTCAGGTGGTAAACACAGTGAGGCCGCAGCCAGCATCAATGTTGTTCTGCTCCTGGCTTTTCTTGCGCCAAAGCCACTGGGTCTAATTAATTACAGCAAGACCCCCCCCCCTTCTTTCTCCCAGGTGAGGCATCTGGATCTTCCTTTTGAGGGCAATGGGAGAGCAAGGCGGTCTCCTCAGTGTGTGTTTTGGGGTGGGGGGAGGTCTTGTGTGACAGGACAGTTCCCAAAAAGAGGGCTGTAGTGGGAAGTCCAGGATTCCTGGGTGGATGATGGGGGGGGGGGGGGGCTTGCTATGTGCATCGACCTTCTCCCCTCCAGAGCAGTCCCTCTAAGCAGCAACGGCAGCTGAATGAGCAGAGCCCTCATCTGTGCTCCTTGGTCTACCTTTCCCACACCTTTGACCCCGCTGGCCTTCCAAGGGTCAAGGGGGCACTCGGTCAGCCTTCAGAGCTGGGCCAAAGCAGAGTGAGGCTGGAAGAGTCGGCTGCAAGGCCGGGAAGGGGCAGTCTGGAAGAATCGAGCCTTCAGGGCTGCTGCTCTCTTTGATTCATTGACTCCGTGCAGTCAATTTTCCGCCCAGCCCCCCCATCAGGCCTTGTTAACCCGCCCACCCACCCCCCCCCCATTTCTCATGTAGAGCGTCCTGCGTTTCTTTTCTTTCAGTTAACTAGTTCTACATAATGTGTTGTCGAAGGCTTTCGTGACTGGAATCACTGGGTTGATGTGAGTTTTCTGGCCTGTCTGGCAATGTTCCAGAAGCATTCTCTCCTGACATTTCATCCGTGTCTATGGCAGGCATCCTCAGAGGTTGTGAGGTCTGTTGGAAACCAGGCAAATGGGGTTTATATATCTGTGGAATGATCAGGGTGGGAGAAAGAAAGAATTATTGTCTGTTTGAGGCAGGTGTGAATGTTGCCATTGGCCACCTGGATTAGTACCTTGATTAGTACTTTGAAGACTTACAGCTTCAAAGCCTGGCTGATTTCTGCCCGGGGGAATCCTTTGTTGGGAGGTGTTGGCCAGCCCTGATTGTTTCCTGTCTGGAATTCCCCTGCTTTCGGAGTGTTGTTCTTTATTTACTGTCCAGATTTTAGAGGGTTTTTTTTTAATAGTAGGAGCTAGATTCCTCATTTCCGTTGACATTGTCCACGTGCTTCTTGTGGATTTCAGTGGCTTCTCTGTGTCGTCTGACATGGTGGTTGTGAGAGTGGTCCAGCATTTTTGTCTTCTCCAATAATCTGCTGTGTCCAGGTTGGTTCATCCAATGCTCTGATATGGTTGATTTAGTCTGCAGGGCCTTGCATGTTCCTTGATGTGTTCCTGCGCAATGTTGCTGCGTTTGGAGGTCCCTGTGTAGACTTGTCCACAGCTGCATGTCATACGGTAGACTCCTGCTGATGTGAGAGGATCCCTCTTGTCCTTTGCCAAACAAAGCATTTGTTGGATGTTCTTAGTGGGTCTGTAGATTGTTTCTAGGTTGTGCTTCTTCCTCAGTTTCCCTCTGCGGTCAGTGGTTCCCTTGATGTATGGCAAGAACGATTTTCCTCTGGGTGAATCTTTGTCTTGACTCTCGTGGCTTTTTCTTGGTCTTGCAGCTCTTCTGAGGTCTGTGGACAATTGCAACATTCACACTTGCATCCAACAGACAAGAGCTCTTTCTCCCACCCTGGACCTTCCACAGATATATAACCCCACTGGCCTAGTTTTCAACAGACCTCCCAACCTCTGCCACAGATGTGGGTGAAAAGTCAGGAGAGAATGTTTCTGGAACATGGCCAGGGCTGTAGCCAAAGGGGTGTGTGTTTAGGGGTTCAACCCCCCCCCCCATTTTTCAGGGTTTTTTTAAAACCTGGTTTACTCATGAATTTTAACTGGTTAACCAAATCCCAAATACAGTAGAGTCTCACTTATCCAACATAAACAGGCCGTCAGAATGTTGGATAAGCTAATATGTTGGATAATAAGGAGACATTAAGGAAAAGCCTATTAAACATCAAATTAGGTTATGATTTTACAAATTAAGCACCAAAACGTCATGTTATACAACAAATTTAACAGAAAAAGTAGTTCAATACGCAGTAATGCTATGTATTAATTACTGTATTTACGAATTTAGCACCAAAATATCATGATATATTGAAAACATTGACTACAAAAATGCGTTGGATAATTCAGAATGTTGGATAAGCAAGTGTTGGATAAGTGAGACTCTACTGTACTCTTCATGATTCACTAAAAATAAAGTTCCAATCCCCCCCCCCCCAAAAAAAAATTATTTTCTGGCTATGGTCCTCAACATAGCCATACAGCCCAGAAAATGCACAGCCACCCAATTCTACATAAGACTCCCCTTCCTCCTCCTCCTGAAGCCCCCTCCCCACCCCACTGTTTGAATGTGTGGTGGCTTCCCCTATTTGATTTGCCCTCCGGCTTAAATTGGGGTGGGGGATACCGGATGACCTGTAATGGAGAAAGTAGGCAGGCACTCATGGTCAGCAGTCTCCCCCCCCCACCCCATGCCAGGGCGAGGCTTCCTGCCCCCTTTGCTGCTTCCTCACAGAGGGACCCCCCCCCCCCCCAGGAGCTCAGGCATCCCAAGAGATCATGTTTCTATGCCTGCATTGGCACGGAGGAGAGCTTAAGGCAGTGCCTGGAGGCAGCGAGGGAGGCCACAGCCCCCCGGATCAGGCTCTCAATGGGGCTTTGTGGGGGGCCAGAAGGGCCACTGACTCGGGGCCCCTCCTTGGGTGCATCATTGGTGGAGGCTGTGGGGAAATGAGGCCTCCCTCCCTCTCTCTGCCATATTTATTTATATTTATTCATTTACAGTATTTATATCCCGCTTTTCTCACCCCGAAGGGGACTCAGACCTATGCGGCAATGCTGATTATAACAATGACAAGACAGACAACAGATAGAGGCTTTCCCATCTTTCAACATCTTTTGGAGGCTGTGCTCGGTTCCAGCCACCTGGGGGCGCTGTTGCTCCATCTCTTTGTTTGTAAACTTCTCCCTCTTTCTGATTGAAATGCTGAGCCTAAATACCTCCCTGCTTTTTTTTTTTTTGGCCCCCTTGATTAGTATTGAATAGCCTTGCAGTTTCAAAGACTGGTGCTTCCTACCTGGGGGAATCTTTGTTGGAAGATGTTAGCTGGCCCTGATTGTTTCCTGTCTGGAATTTCCCTGATTTCTGAGTGTTGTTCTTTATTTACTGTCCTGATTTTAGGGCTTTTTTTAAATACTGGGAGCCAGATTGTGTTCATTTCCATGTTTTCCCTCTTTCTGTTGAAATTGTTCATATGCTTTCCTCTCTGTTGAAATTGTCTGGGGGGGGATCCAACAAAGGATTCTCCCAGGCAGTAAGCAGCCAGACCTTGAAGCTGCAAGGCTATTCAATGCTAATCAAGGTGGCAACATTCCCACTTGCCTCAAACAGACAAGACTTCCTTCTCCCACCCTGGACCTCATTCCACAGGTATATATATAAAAAAACCCATCTGCCTAGTTTCCAGAAGACCTCACAACCTCTGAGGATGCCTGCCATAGATGTGGGCCAAACAACAGGAGAGAATGCTTCTGGAACATGGCCAGATGGCCTGGAAAACTCACAGCAACCCAGTGATTCTGGCCATGAAAGCCTTCAACAACAAATGTTCATGATGTTTATGTGTTTTTAGTTATTGTAACCTGCCTCGAGCCACGAGGAGAGGTGGGTAAGATATAAAATAGGATAATAATAATAATAATAATAATAATAATAATAATAATAATGATAATAATAATGGCACCTCACCTCACCCGCAATTATCCAATTATCCAGCAAGACAGCCTGCAGTGGGGCCTCCCACCACCTTCGCGGGTGCCTCTGTTGTGGAAGTGGAGTGGGAGTGGGCTTCTTGCGGCGTCTCCCTCCAGAGCCAGGGGTCCCTCCCTCCCTCCCTCCCTCCCTCCCTCCGTTAACCAGCGCCTTTCTTTCTCTCCCGCTGCAGCGCCCTGGGATGCCCTCAGGCGCCCGCATGCCCCACCAAGGGGCTCCCATGGGCCCCCCCGGCCCCCCCTACGTGGGGAGCCCCTCCGTGCGCCCCGGGATGCCCCCGGCCGTGATGGAGCCCACCCGCAAGAGGGCCGCCCCCCAGCAGGGCCAGCAGCAGCCAGGGCAGCAGCAGCCGGGACAGGCGCCGGGCCAGGCGCCGCCAGGGACACAGCAAGCCCAGGGCCCGCCAGGGTCAACCGGGCAGCAGGGCGGAGCCAGCCAGAACCGGCCCCGGAGGTGAGTCCATGGCGAAAGGGGGGAGGGGGTGCAATCTGGAGGAAGCGGCATCCAGGCACTGCTCTTAGGGCGATGGAGGGGCACCTGGGACCCCCCCCCATCCCCCAGAGCAGGGCTCACCCTCACGGACAGAGGGGCTTCCCTGGCACTGCCCTTGGATCGGGGCCCTGGCTGATCTTTCTGGTGGGGCTGAGGGACCCATGGGGGGTCCGTATTGGGGGGCGGGGGCAGGGAGAGCAGCCTGCAGAGTTTGTCATGGGAGGGGGCAGCAAGGGCTCTGGGGATGCTCCTGTTGGGCGAGTGGGCTTCTTAACAAAAGACCCTTCCCATAAATGCATAGCAGAGTAACTTATTAGCAGCAGCATGACCCAGCGACAGTAGCCAAAAGTGATAAAAAGAACAAAAACACACGAACCAATGCAATCTCTTCCTTTTTGGAGGCTTTTCTTCCTAGCAAAATAATATCGTTGCACTATTTACAAAAACAAGGTTTCCATAACACAAAGTTCTTTATACTTCCTTCTTTGCTTCCGTGCTAGGCTTCTTTCACATGTAGATAAACAGCTTTGCTCTCACAGAGCCTCCTCTCACACCAAACTTACACAGGAGCTTCACACAGTAGGTTAGCACAAAGCAGCCTTCACACTGGAGCTTCACACATGAGGCCTTCAACATGGAGCTTCTCTCTTTGAAGCTTCTCACACCAGACCTTCTTTCACTGAGGCCTTCTCTCACACTGAGGCCTCTTCACACTGAGGCCTTCCTCACACTGAGGCTTCTCTCCCTGAGGCTTCTCTCACACAGAGGCCTTCCTCACACTGAGGCCTTCTTCACACTCCTCAGGACGACACTAACTTTGGCCCACTAACTCTGACAAGCTTTGACCCACTCACTCTCCTCAGGACAGGCTAGATTGTTTAATCCTTTCAGTGCTTGACCCACCTTTTTGTAATTAAAAATACCTAGTTGATTTTTAATATTTCTGACAGCTCCTCTGCCCCTTCTCCTCTTGGTTTGCTCCTGAGTGGGCAGCCTGTGGCCCTCCCTATTCTCCAGGGAGTGGACAAGATGTTTGAGGAGCTGAGGTCCAGGAGCCCTCCCTGCAGAGGCCCAGGAGCCCGAGGGGAGCAGCCCATTTTGGTCTCCTTCCACTCCTCCTCTCCCAGCCTGCCCTGTGTGTCTCTGTGTGGAGGACCACAGGAGGTCTGCCAGCCCCTTCTTGCCCCCTTTAGGTGGTGGGCGAAGCCCGGCTGGTTCTGCCCAAGGAGCCCCAGGCAAGCCATGGGTGGCTGGGCCTCTGCAAGGGTGGGCTTTGGAGGTGGCTTTGAGAGGCCAGCTTTGGTGGTGGACGCAGAGGAGGTGCTTGTGGCGCCCCCAGTGGCCTGTTTGGGTGCCTCCACCCAGTGGTTTCCAGGGAAGGCCAGACTCCGCCAGGGAGGGAGGCAGCGGTGGGGAGGGGGCTTCCTCTGGCCTGGAGAAGGCCCAGCCGGGCGGCCAGCGGTGGGGAGGGGGCTTCCTCTGGCCTGGAGAAGGCCCAGCCGGGCGGCCAGCGGTGGGGAGGGGGCTTCCTCTGGCCTGGAGAAGGCCCAGCCGGGCGGCCAGGGGTGGCGCCTCCTTCGCCCGGGAGCAGCAGCTGGGACTTGGCTTCCCTTCCTTCCTGGCAATCTCAGTTGGGGAGGCGGGGGTGGATCAGTGGGGACCTACCCTCTGCCCCATGCCCCTCTTCAGTTGGAGCCCCCCCCATTAGGGGCAGATAGCCAATGGGGCGGGAGGGCTTTTGGGGAGGGCAGCGGAGACCCCCCCACACTCCCCTCGCAGCATCAGCCGGGGCCGGGCACAGGGATGCCGGGATAATTTCGCAGGTGGCCGCCTGGCTCCTTGACCAGTTGCCATGGTAACCAGGCCTCTCTTTTTCCCCTTTCAAAAATGTGCAGTGCCAAGCGGAGGAAAATGGCGGACAAGATCCTCCCTCAGAGGGTGAGTGGCTTCTTCTCCACCCGGCGTCCTTCTGCCCTTCCTTCCTTCCCGCCTCCCTCTCCCCGCTCTCCCTGCCATTGCTGAGCAGGGTCTCTGGCACGGGGTTTGCCCGGCTGCTGGGCTGAAGCCCCACGTGTGTGTGTGTGTGTGTGTGTGTGAGTGCAGGGGGTGGGGGTGTTTCCCACCCCCCCTCCCTCCCTCGGCCCCTCTCCAGGCTCTGCCCAGGTGGGCTCTTGGACAGTGGGAGGTTCCTTGGCCGGCTGCAGTGGGAGGGAGGGGCTGGACTGCAGGGGCTCCTGAGGGGGGTCTTCCTCTGGAAAGTGTCCCACACCTGCAGCCCTCTTCCCTGGCTCTTCCCCCAAACAACGGGCAAACTCCTTCCCCATTTGGTTGCCACGGCAGGTCCCTGGCTTTTGGCTTCTCTCCCAGGGAGCCCTTGCCCAAAGGCAGTGTCCGGCCCGTTCCCGTTGGCATTTCCGGTGTCCTCCCTGTGTGCTCCGCCAGGAACAAGGCAGCACCAGCGTCACTGGCTTTGCCCACCTCCCCTCCGGACCCCACCTGCACCTCCTGCTTCTTGTTGGGAGGGCAGGATCCCCCCAAACCCCATGCCTCTCTCAATGAGTCCCGTGATTGATCTCTTTGTTTATCGATTTATTAATTGACAGTATTTATATTCTCCCCTTCTCACCCCGAAGGGTGCTCAGAGCGGATCACAGAACACATCTACGGCAAACATTCAATGCTGATTAGAACAGTGACAAGACAGATAACAGATAGAGGTGTATATAGGCTTTCCCATCTTTTGGCATCTTTGGAGGCTGTGTTTGGTTCTGGCCACCAGGGGGTGGTGTTGCTCTATCTCCCTGCCAAAGAGCTTTCTTTGTTCATAAACTTCCTCCTTTTTCTGATCAAAAGGAGCCTAAATACCTCCCCGCTTTAATGTGGTCCCTATTTAGTCTTCTTCATTGCCTTAGTTCTTGACCGTTGACTATGCTAGCTTGTGTTTTGGGGAGACAAAGTCTAAAGCATCTGGGTGACCAAACTCTGAGATGGGCTCCGGGCTGTGGTGCAGGTGGGAGAGCAAGCAGCTGCAATTAACTGCAATGAATCACTCTGACCAGGAGGTCATGAGTTCGAGGCTGCTCGGAGCCTATGTTTGTTTGTTCTATGTTAAAAGGCATTGAATGTTTGCCTATATGTGTAATGTGATCCGCCCTGAGTCCCCTTCGGGGTGAGAAGGGCGGAATATAAATGCTGTAAATAAGTAAAAATAAATAAGAACCCCTGATAGATCTTGTCTGATCTTGGAGGCTTATTAGGATCAGTCTTGGTTAGTAGTCACTGGATGAAAAACCACCAAGGAACCCAGAAGCCTTTGGAGGAGGCAACTGCCAAAGCCATCTCCGAGGCTTCCTTGCCTGCCGGCCTCCACCCCCCCCCCCCCCAAGTGACACTGCTCCCTCCCCTCTGCCCAGATCCGGGAGCTGGTGCCGGAGTCTCAGGCCTACATGGACCTCCTGGCCTTTGAGCGGAAGCTGGATCAGACCATCATGCGGAAGCGCGTGGACATCCAGGAGGCCCTGAAGAGACCCATGAAGGTGGGCAGTGTTGCACGGCGGGATCCCAGTCTCCGTCCTTTGCACCCCTCCTCCGGTGCTGCAACAATCACCTTGGTGCCCAGGAACCACCTCCTCTGGGCAGATTTTTCCACTGGGCCTCAGGCCCCCGGGGCCAGCTCAGCCCTATATCTGCCCCTCATGTTGCTCTCTTTTCTGACAGCAAAAGCGGAAGCTGCGCCTTTACATCTCCAACACCTTTAACCCGGCCAAGTCTGACGCAGACGACTCCGATGGGAGCATCGCTTCCTGGGAGCTGCGCGTGGAGGGGAAGCTCCTGGACGACGTAGGCATGCATGCGCCCGCACACGCATGGCATGGAGGCACATGTGGGGCTCCCCTTCATCTTGGGCCCCTTTCTGAGCCTGGGTGGGGCTGCTTTCTCTCCATTCGGGGTTGCAGGGGGTCCACCCCCCACCGGTCAGGGCAGAAGTGGCCCTGGGTGGGGGCAGGGGAGGGGCACGCGGGGAGGGGCCGTGGCCCTTCTGCAGTCTGGGCAGGCCCCACGGCTTCCCCCACGGGTGCCTGACTGGCTGAGCATCCCGGGACAGCGAGGGGCCTAATCAAGGGCTGGGCCTGCCACCCACCCGCAGGAACGGGGGGCAAGGTGGGCAGGGCAGGGGCAGCGAGAGGGGGTCACGGCAGTGCTGACACGTTTCTCCCTCCTGGCTCCACAGCTCAGTAAACAGAAGCGGAAGTTTTCCTCCTTCTTCAAGAGCTTGGTCATCGAGTTGGACAAGGACCTCTATGGGCCAGACAACCACCTGGTGGAGGTAAGGGGGCCCCCAGGGCCCACGAGGAGGAAGGCGGCCCACTCCTGCGCTGTGGCCTCCACACGGTTCCTGGAATGGGCCTGTGCGCCGTGTGGAGCATCGGGAATCACCGGCAGGAAGGAGAAGCCTGGGAGATGCAGGAGGGCCCAGGGAGAGCAGGGCAGGGGCCCCAGTCTCTGCCAGAGGGGGTTGCCCCCGCCCCACACAAGGCGAGAGCAGGAAGGGTTCCTGTGGGTGGGCTTCTGTCCCAGAGGTGGTGTGATTCCAGGCTGAGCTGTAGTTCTGCTGAATGTCCCCAATTGGGGGGGGGGTGTCCCCGCCCCTCAACACCCCTCTTGTCTTCTCCCGGCAGTGGCACCGGACGCCCACCACCCAGGAGACGGACGGCTTCCAGGTCAAGAGGCCCGGCGACGTCAGCGTGCGCTGCACCCTCCTGCTCATGCTGGATTACCAGGTGGGGCCCTTGGCAGCTCTGCGGGTGTGGGGAGGGAAGGGGGGACACACACGTGTGCATGGAGGTGTGGTGCGTGAAGGTACGGTGCCTCCGTCTGGCTCCTTGGCTGGTGAGGTCAAGGGCCCTGAGCTGCCATCGGACCCTTGGGAGAGGAACGCTGGGAAAGGGGTTAAGGCTGGTCTCAAGAGCCAGAGAGGAAAGTGCATGTACAGTAGAGTCTCACTTATCCAACATAAACGGGCCGGCAGAACGTTGGATAAGCGAATATGTTGGATAATAAGGAGAGATTAGGGAGAAGCCTATTAAACATCGTTAGGTTATGATTTTACAAATTAAGCACCAAAACATCATGTTATACAACAAATCTGGCAGAAAAAGTAGTTCAATACGCAATAATGCTACGTAGTAATTACTGTATTTACAAATTTCGCACCAAAATATCATGATATATTGAAAACATTGACTACAAAAATGCATTGCATAATTCAGAACGTTGGATAAGCGGATGTTGGATAAGTGAGACTCTACTGTATATGTATTTGTGTGCGCGCGCAGGGCTGTAGCTATGCATTTCCCTCCCAGCCGGAGTCCGTCCTTCTCCCTCATGAGTTTTTCCTTCTGTCCCCAAATTCCCAGCATTGCAAAGTGTGAGGCCCTGAACACGGTTCCCTCCAGCAACGCTTCCCTTTGTTGGTTCGGCATTCCCTGAGTTGCTTTGCCTGCCGCTCTTTTGACCTGGAGGCTGAAACCCCATCTTGAAAATGCAGCTGAAATGCCGCGTTGCTCTGATGCTGGTATTTTGAGGGCTGAAGGAAAGTTTTATCTGGGAAGCTGAATTCTGGAGCCCCCTGCAACTGCGCTCCCTTTTGTAAATAAGGCATTTCAGTGTGTCTGTAAAAGTTCCCCTTCCCCCTTCCTCATTGTTGCTGTATGATGTGGTTGTGGGGGCCAAGGGGGGGGGGCGCTTGGGAGCTCAGGGTAACCCATGCTAAGTTTCCGCTGGTGTTGAAAGTTGTTCTGCTTTGCGTGGGGAAAGAGCAGCCATTATCTTGACGGAGGCTCTTCTGATGGCCATTGGCCATCTGCCACAAATGGGGACGGGAGCTGAGGGGCCGGCAGGGGGGCTCTGGCATTCTGGTTCCCGTCGCAGAGCAGGCACCGGAATGCTGTCATTAGGGTTCCATATCTTGAGTTGTCCGAGCACAAGTGGCCCCTTCCGTTTTGGAACAAACAAAAATGGTTGGACTCCCTGGGCCCCGCATTTAATGTTGGGGTCTCCCTCCTTCATTCCCTGGTTCAGATGGGCTCTGGGAGGTGTGTGTCAGTGTCTGAGTGTGTGTGTGTGTGGGGGGGCAGCACCAGAGAACGTGGCCATGTAGCCCCCCCCCCCGAGAGAACCAAGCTGGGCCCAGACCTGATGCCCCCCCCCACAACACACACCCTCCCTTCTCTGCTGCAGCCCCCGCAGTTCAAGCTCGACCCCCGCCTGGCCCGCTTGCTGGGCATCCACACGCAGACGCGCTCCGCCATCATCCAGGCCCTCTGGCAGTACATCAAGACCAACAAGCTGCAGGACTCTCACGACAAGGAGTACATCAACTGCGACAAGTACTTCCAGCAGGTGAAGTGTCCCCTCCACCCTGCATCCCAACCACCTCCCTTGACTGGCAGGCCACTGGCCACATGGGCTGCTCCGTAGCCACAGGCACAGCTGCCGGGACTTGGCTCTGGGGGGGGGGGCAGGGCACACGTGGCAAACAATTGAATCCACTTCCATGCTGCTGCCCTGCTTGTGGCCACTCTGCTGACCTGAGCAGTGATGGCTGTGCCCCCACCCCTTCTGAAAGAGGAGGGTGAGGAGGGGTCCCACAGTGTCTCCGAATGGCTCCCAGAGCTGGGGAGGGGGCTGCTGTGAACCAGAGAGGGGTCTCCCCAGGGCAGATTTTGTCATAAGCACACATGCAGCAGAAGACCCACATAGAAGCACTGGCACCAGTAACGAGGCTGGAGACTTCTGCTATCTATAAAAAGGTTTACTGGTGAACGGAAAACTCTCACAAGACGATATACATACAGACAGAGTGCAGAGAGCAGATAACCAGAGAGAGAATACAGGAAGCAGAAGGCTATATATCAACACCTCTGCTGTATGATGCAATACTCAGTTAACTCTTTACACACTTGCATAGTGGACAGCAGACAGTGCATGATGCAATCACCAGTCCATATTGCAACAATTACATTTAAACAACTCTATATACAATCATTCCCACTTCAACAGATTTGGGGGCTTCCTATCTTTGGCCTCCTCCTGACCACCACCCTCGGTTTCTTCTCTCTCGTTCCAGATCTTTGACTGTCCTCGGCTGAAATTCTCTGAAATCCCCCAGCGGCTGACGAACCTGCTGCTGCCTCCCGACCCCATTGTCATCAACCACATCATCAGGTCAGGTGTCTGGCTGGGGACCCTCCCCCCCCTTGGTGGTGGCCTCCATGGGACATTAAGGGTGTCCTCCAATTTGGGGAAAGCTATGGGCTTCATGCTGCCCCCCCCCCCCCCGCAGTGTGGACCCCAATGACCAGAAGAAGACGGCTTGCTACGACATTGACGTGGAAGTGGAGGACCCCCTGAAGGGCCAGATGAGCAGCTTCCTCCTCTCCACGGCCAACCAGCAGGAGATCACTGCCCTGGACAACAAGGTGCCCCTCAGGCGGGAGGCCCACTGAGCGCCTTGGGGTGAATGGGGGTGGGTGGGGTGCCTCCTTAGGCAAGCAGCCTCTTCCCCACAGGAAGACAGTGTGGGGCCTGCTAGCCAGCACCAGATTTGGGGGGGGGCAAGAGGGGGCAGATGCGTGACGGTGGAGGAGAGCTGTTGGCCTCCCCTCCTGCTTTGGCACTTCTGACCCTCATGGAAAGCAAAGGGGTGCCAGATCCCGCAGGCCCACTTGGTCCAAATCTCCCCTGCGGGGGATCCACACCCACTCTCCTGAGCTGGAGCCCCTCTCAACAAGCCAAACTCAGTTCCAACTCTCATGCACCAGCTGTAGTCCTGATCTTGCAAGCCACCTTGGCCTCCTCGCTAGCCCATTCCTTTCTCAAAGGGGCTCCTCTCCAAGTAAGTCATCTCCAACCATTGAAGATGTGATGCTCCTCCTGAGGCACCTGAGACCTGTGGCCGTCCCCATCCCACAGCTGGGGAGACAGGCCCAAATGGGGCCAGCGGGAAGAACCTGTGTGCTGACGGAGTGAGGGAGTGGGGTCCTTTCCAGTGTGATTGTGAGGCACCAGACCTGGGTTGGGGTGCGATGGGGTGGGACACGTCCAGGGCCCAGAGAGTTTAGGGCGAGTCTTTCCCTGACTGGCTTCTGATAAGTGGCCCCCAGGTGACCCCCAGCCCTCCCCATGCAGATTCACGAGACAATCGAGTCCATAAACCAGCTGAAGATCCAGCGAGACTTCATGCTGAGCTTCTCCAAAGACCCCAAGGGCTACATCCAGGAGCTTCTCCGGTCTCAGAGCAGGGACCTCAAGGTAGGCCAGGGCTCCTCCAATGGGACCTCAGCTGCCATCTTGTCAAGCAGGAGGCCAGGTGGGGTGGCGGTGGTGGTGGTGGTGGTGGTCCTGGGGGTTGGGTCTGGATCCCCCGTCCATTGAGTTGCTGGGCTGCAAGGCCTTGTGGGTCATGAGCTCACTTGGAGAATGGCCACAACTGGAAGACAGCCCCAAGAGCGAGAAACCCTTTCCTCATTCCTGTTGCCCACCCTGCTCTTGCATCCTTGGCGGGGGAGGGGGGCAGGGGAGCACAGGGGAGGGGAGGGGAGGGGGTGGCCTTGTGGCGGTGGCCCTGACCCACTCCTCCTGCCTCCTCCTCCAAGGTCATGACGGACGTGGTTGGGAATCCTGAGGAGGAGCGCCGGGCAGCGTTTTACCAGGAGCCCTGGTCCCAGGAGGCCGTCAGCCGGTACTTCTATTGCAAGGTGAGGGGCTTTGGGGAGGGGGGGGGGCAGGTGGAGTGCATGCCATCCTGAGTGCACGCTTGCAGCCTTGGGGGGTGAACAGGTGACTCCCCAATGTGACCCTGCCCCCTTTTCGCTTTTTCAGATCCAGCAGCGTCGGCAAGAGTTGGAGCAGTCTCTGGGGGTGCGCAACACATAAGCCCCCCCTCACCTCCTGGCCATGGTGACCCAGCGGCCGGTGGACTTCTCTCTCACAGGCCTGCTCCACCAGCTTCTGGGGGGGTCTTGCCCCACCAACCCGCGCCTCCTCGTGAGGAGACTTCCGCCATGACTTTTGCTCCGCTCCCTCCAGTTGGTGGGCAGCTGCGCGGGGGCTGTGGTCCCCGTGGACCCCCCCCAGGAGGGAAATGGACCCAACGGCCACCTTGGTTTTTGTCCCACCGCCCTCTCATTTGGGCAGAAAGATTGCCGGGCCCCAAGGATGGGGGGGAGCACTTCATCTGTGTGCAGGGTGCCCCCCCTTGCTGGCTGCCTAATGCCAGGCCTTCGGAGAGCCAACCCCCCCCCCCCCCCCCGCACTGCCCCCCAGCTCTGGCCCGGACCGGACCGTCCTTCCCAAGTGGAGGGAGGGAGGGAGGGGGGGCAGCGGAGGCTGCTCTGCCCATCCCCCGGGGCCTGATTGGCGGTTTCTGCAGGATGACCAAAGCCCACCCCTCCCCCCATCCTGGAGAGGCCCCCAAAGTCTTGCCCCCCCTCCCCCCCCTTTGCTCTGTCCAAGGTGGGGCTGTAAATGTTCCAAAAAAATTTGTTTGGGGGAAAAAATTTTCAGAAAAAAAACTGAAAAGCGTAGTCTCGGCACCGTTTGCAGATGGAAAGTCACTTTGTTACTTTAGGATCATCAAATGCATTGTATGTATCTTGGTTTGACATAAAACGATCATGTTTGGTAGAAAATGAAGACTCTTTGGGAACCAATTCCAAGGGGGTGTCCAAGGGGGTGTGGCCCTGGGTTGGGGCCCCTGCTTGCCCAGGGATCCAGGCCGCAGGAGGGGCACTGGGGGCCCTGGCCTGGCGCGCTGGGAGCGGGGAGGGGGCGGCGAGGAGGGGTCTCCTGGGCAGCAGCCCGGCCTTCACCTGGGCCTCACAACCAAGAGCGGGGCTGACGGCGCTCCCGGGCCAGAGTTCGGGCTGGCGGCCCTTTTGTGGGAGGGGGGTCCTGTCGGTTGGACCTATGGGTCGGACCACCACCTGGTGTTGCAGGAGGGGCTTATGGGAGCGGGAGGGGCGGTCGTGGCAGAGGCAAGGCAGCCTGGCTCGGGGCGTCAGAGGGCTCCTCCGGAAGTGAGGATGGGAGGCGGCACGGAAGAGTCTGGCGGGGGGGGGGGGGGGGCTGCAGGGCCCGATCCAGAGAGAAGCCATGCAGAGATCCAGGGAGAGGGCAGCACCGGCGCAATGGGTTAAATCCTGCTGACCTGAAGGTTGCTTTGAATCCGTGAGACAGGGTGAGCTCCCGTCTGTCAGCTCTAGCTTGCAGGGATAGGAGAGAAGCCTCCCAGCAGGATGGCAACACATCCGGGCCATTTCCCCTGGGCAACCTCTCTGTAGGCAGCACCAGAAGTGACTTGCAGTATGTTCTCAAGGCATTGTCGAAGGCTTTCATGGCCGGGATCACAGGGTTGTTGGACGTCTTTCGGGCTGTGTGGCCATGATGTTCCAGAAGCATTCTTTCCTGGAGAGAGAATACTTCTGGAACATGGCCACACAGCCCGAAAGACATACAACAACCCTGTTCTCAAGGCGCTTATGACATGATAAAAAAAAGCTGGCTCTCCGGTAGCCACCAGGGGGCGCTTCCTGTGCGACACCCTTCTGTCTGTTGGGTCGTCCCCTGCAGACTGTTCCCTGGGGGACTTTTTCAATAAAAGGCTCCGTTTCTTTGTACCTGTTTCTCAAAGACTGGAGGGGGGGGGGGGGAGAGACAGGCATGACAGCTGCTCTCTCAGTCAGGGCCGTAGCCAGAAAAAAATTTCGGGAGGAGTTTTGAAAATTTTGGGTGGGGGGGAGTTGAACCCCTAGCACACACCTCTCCCCGCTACAAACCTGTCAATATCTGCTTGAAATAGTGCCTGGAGGGACTCTTAATGTTTTGCGTCTCATAGACTTAGCATGGGGATTTGGTTAACCAGTTAAAATTCATGAGTAAACCAGGTTTTTTTTATAACCTGAAAAATTTCGGGGGGGGGGGGGGGGTTGAACCCCTAAAGTGCTTCCTCAAGGGAAGTGGGATCCGGGGGCCATGCTGGGAGGGGGGTTGAGTGCCCCCCCATCTGACACCCCCCTTTCCTCTCTGGCTTCTCGCCTCCCCCACTCTCTCAGAGACAGACAAATGACCACAGGCCTCCTGCCTTGGCTTTATTGCATTCATAGCACCCCACGCACCTGAAGCACCTGAGGCTTCTGCTGTCGGCCTTCTGCCTTCTGCTTCTCCTCCCCGTCTAGCCCGAGGCCCCCAGGCAGAGCGCCAGGCTCAGGAGCCACAGGGTGGAGGGAAGGGGCCCCGAGGAGCCTGAGAGAGAGAGAGAGAGAGAGAGAGAGAGAGAGAGAGAGAGAGAGAGAGAGAGATCTTGGAGTCCTCAAGGACAACAAGTTAAACATGCACCAACAATGTCATGCAGCAGCTAAAAAAGCCATTGCGATTCTGGCCTGCACAAATAGGATGCCTAGTGCCTAGATCCAGGGATGGAAGTCATGCTTCCCCTGTAATAATAATAATAATAATAATAATAATAATAATAATAATAATAATAATACTTTATTTATACCCCGCCACCATCTCCCCGTGGGGACTCGGGGCGGCTTACATGGGGCAGAGGCCCAAACAACACAAGGATAAAATATAAGCAACATAATACAATCACAATATAAAACAGTAATGCAATATATCAATTAAAACAACAATACAGGGGGAAAAAATTACATTAAAAACACATAAATTCTGAGTGTCCAGAGGAGGGAGACTCAAAGGAGCAAGGGCCTGGAGAACAAGAATCCCTATGAGGAGCGGCTGAAAGAGCAGGGCATGTTTAGCCTGCAAAACAGATGGCTGAGAGAGAGGAGACTGGATGAGGGGCCAGGGATTAAGATGTGCAGAGGAGTCACAGGAAGGGGGGAGGGGGCTTCCTTTCTGCTGCCCTGGAGACTAGGACTTCAAATGACAGGAAAGAAAAGAGATTCCACCTGAACATGAGGAAGAACTTCCTGACTATGAGAGAGAGTTGTTCAGCAGTGGAACTCTCTGCCTCGGAAGTCCAGTGGAGGCTCCTTCTTTGGAGGCTTTGAAGCAGAGGCTGGATGGCCATCTGTTGGGGGGCTTTGAGTGTGGTGTTCCTGCTTCCTGGCAGGATGGGGTTGGACTGGGTGGCCCACCAGGCCTCTTCCAACTCTGGGATTTTAGGATTCTATGATTATATTCCTTTTGCGGGCGGGGGGGGGGATGTTCTAAGTGGGCTCCCCCCTTCCCTCCCACGGACCCCTCCCCTCACCTGCAGCGGAGGCGCAGTGGGAGGCACTTCCGGTCCAGGCGCCGTCCTGCTGGCAGAGCCTCGTGGGGGGGCCCTCCAGGTGGAAGCCTGGCTCGCAGCGGAAGTGGACGGTGGCCCCGGCCAGGTAGTTGGTCCCGTCCTTGGCCCCGTGCTCAGGGGTGGGCAGCCAGCCGCAGGAGACCACTGGGGGGGGGGAGAGAGAGAGAGAGAGAGAGAGAGCATGTTGAGGTTCATCCCTGAACTTCACAAGTCTCTTGTATCATCAAGTCTCCAGTCCTCAATGAGTAGCTAGTTTAGAGACAGGGCCAAGTTTATTTATTTATTAATTTTATTTCCAATATTTCTACCCCGCCCTTCTCCCCGAGGGGACTCAGGGCGGCTTACACAACTGGCAGGATCAATACCAGTATATCAAAATACAATAAAATAATACAACAGTTAAAATACTTAAATAACATAATAAAATACAATATATAAAAGATTTAACACAGTGCAACACTGAATATATATGCCAGTCATCCATCAGACCTTGTACAAGAGCCTTAATCCAATCCATGTCAACGCCGAGTTCATTCATTAAACGCTTGCGCACATAGCCAGGTCTTCAGCTTCTTTCTAAACCCCAGAAGGGATGGAGCCTGCCGGATGTCACTGGGGAGGGAGTTCCACAGCCGAGGAGCCACCACCGAGAAGGCCCTGCCTCTCGTCCCCACCAGCCGCGCTTGTGAGGCAGGTGGGATCGAGAGCAGGGCCTCCCCAGATGATCTTAAGGTTCTCGTGGGCTGATAGGAGGAGATGCGTTCGGACAGGTAAGTTGGACCAGAACCGTTTAGGGCTTTGTAGGTCAAAACCAGCACTTTAAATTGGGCTCGGTAGCATATCGGCAGCCAGTTTAGCCAGTTTAGGGGTTCCTTTCCCTACATTCATATGCGTGTTCCCCAAAAGGGCTTTGTCTTTCCTCTTCCAGCCAGCCACTGTCTCCCCCACCCCCACTTTGATGACAAAGCAATGGAATTCTGTGAGACAACTTCCTTTTTAAGTGCCCTTATTGCCCTTAGCTGGCCATGTGGCCATTCATTCACCTTTGTCTTCTGTCTTTATTTCTACCGGTGAGGATGCACATTCGGCCTCTCTCTAGGCAAAGTGTAGCTGCGTGGACCTTTTATCCTTTTACCACTCTTAGAAGATGAGACTGAGTAAGCTAGTTCGCCCCAAGACCTTTCCTGTCAAGAATGTATCTCCTTTACTTTAATCAATAAAAATTCTGGCTCTGTAATCCTGAACCTTCCCGAGGAATGGAAGCTTATCCCAGATCATCACATGTAAGTTTCTGCTGGTTTCCTTCTGGTACTCTGCTATTTTACGGTGGAATCACCCCAACTGAGGGTTATTTTGAGCCTAACAGCTTGGATCTCCCAACAAAGGGTTATGGGCCCAGCACGCTTCTGCTGCACACCTCTGCTATATTTACGGTGGAATTACCCCAACTGAGGGTTATTTTGAGCCTAACCACTCAACTTCTCCAACAAAGGGTTATGGGCCCAGCACGCTTCCACTGCGCAACTTTGCTATATTTACAGTGGAATCACCCCAATTGAGGGTTATTATGAGCCTAACCGTTGAACTTCTCCAACAAAGGGTTATGGGCCCAGCATGCTTCCCTTGCACAACTCTGCTATATTTACAGTGCAATCACCCCAACCAAGGGTTATATTTAGCCTAACAGCTTGGATCCCCCAACAAAGGGTTATGGGCCCAGCACGCTTCTGCTGCGCAACTCTGCTATATTTATGGTGGAATCACCCCAACTGAGGGTTATTTTGAGCCTAACTGTTGAACTTCTCCAACAAAGGGTTATGGGCCCAGCACGCTTCTGCTGCACAACTCTGCTATATTTATGGTGGAATCACCCCACTGAGGGTTATTTAGAGCCTAACAGCTCAGATTCCCCAACAGAGCAAGAGATTGGTGCTGAGCAGATGACCGCCTCCAGGTTGCTCTCCACCACCCACTGGCCTCCCCATGTGCCCCTACCTGGCCGGAGGCTGTCCTGGAGGCGCTGGAAAGTGAGGTGTGCCTGCCGGGTGGCATTGCCGGTGGCCAAGTCCCGGGTGGCGAGGGCGTCGAAGCGGCAGGAGGGATCGGAGCGGCAGAGCATGGCCACAGCCTGGGTAAAGGGGTCGGCGAGGTCCTCTTGGGGAGGGGCGTCCGGCACAAAGGAGGCGTGGTGCTTTGGGCCCCACAGGAAATCCTCCCGCAATGATACGGAGTCGTAGGCGAAGAGTGCGCTCTCGTTGTGGACTGACCCTGGGGGAAAAGGTCAGGAGAGAAGCAAGAAGGTCAGAGGGGAGAACCTCCCTGGCCCGGCCCTGCTCCGTCATGGTCTCTTCTGCCCCTGCTTTTGGAGGCTTAGATCAGGCATGGGCAAACGTTGGCCTTCCAGGTGTTTTGGACTTCAACTCCCATGATTCCTAACAGCCTCGGGCCCCTTACTTTCCTTTTCCCTTTCTTCTTAAGTGGCTGAGGGGAAAAAGGAAGGCTCCTGAGGCTGTGAGGAATGGTGGGAGTTGAATGTGTCAAAGTCTTTCATGGCCGGAATCACTGGGTTGCTGTGTGGTTTCCGGGCTGTATGGCCATGTTCCAGAAGCATTTTCTCCTGATGTTTCATCTGCATCTATGGCGGGCACCCTCAGAAAATATGCAGGACCACTCAGACAACCACCCTGTCAGACTACACAGAGAAGCCACTGAAATCCACAAGCACGTGGACAATTTCAAAACGATCTTGACAGACTAGAGAGATGGGCCGAAACTAACAAAATGAAGTTCAACAGGGACAAATGCAAGATACTTCACTTCGGCAGAAAAAATGGAAATCAAAGATACAGAATGGGGGACGCCTGGCTTGACAGCAGTGTGTGCGAAAAAGATCTTGGAGTCCTCGTGGACAACAAGTTAAACATGAGCCTACAATGTGATGCGGCAGCTAAAATAGCCAATGGGATTTTGGCCTGCATCAATAGGGGAATAACGTCTAGATCCAGGGAAGTCATGCTCCCCCTCTATTCTGCCTTGGTCAGACCACACCTGGAATCACACTGTGTCCAATTTTGGGCACCGCAGATGAAGGGAGATGCTGACAAGCTGGAAAGCGTCCAGAGGAGGGCAACTAAAATGATTAAGGGTCTGGAGAACAAGCCCTATGAGGAGAGGCTTAAAGAGCTGGGCATGTTTAGCCTGCAGAAGAGAAGGCTGAGAGGAGACATGATAGCCATGTACAAATATGTGAGGGGAAGTCATAGGGAGGAGGGAGCAAGCTTATTTTCTGCTGCCCTGCAGACTAGGACGCAAGGGAACAATGGCTTCAAACTACAGGAAAGGAGATTCCACCTGAACATCAGGAAGAACTTCCTCACTGTGAGGGCTGTTCGGCAGTGGAACTCTCTCCCCCGGGCCGTGGTGGAGGCTCCTTCTTTGGAGGCTTTTAAGCAGAGGCTGGATGGCCATCTGTCGGGGGTGCTTTGAATGCGATTTCCTGCTTCTTAGCGGGGGGTTGGACTAGATGGCCCTTGAGGTCTCTTCCAACTCTACTATTCTATGATTCTATGATTCTATGATTTCAACAGAAAAGAGGAAATGATGAAAATGAACACAGTCTAGCTCCCAGTATTAAAAAAAACTCTAAAATCAGAACTATTCTAAAATCAGAACTATTCTAAAAAAATCAGAATAGTAAATAAAGAACAGCATTCCCCCCCAAAAAAAACCAACAAGGGAATTCCAAACAGGAAATAATCAGGGCCAGCTTATCTCTCCCAACAAAGGATTCTTCCAGGCCGTAAGCAGACAGGCCTTGAAGCTGAAAGGCTAATCAATACTAATCAAGTTGGTCAATTGCCAAGAGTTCTTTCTCCCACCCTGGACATCATTCCACAGATATACATATAAACCCCACTTGCCTAGTTTCCAAGAGACCTCACAACTTCTGAGGATGCCTGCCAGAGGCAGTTCAACCACCAGGCCAACTAGGCAGCTGCCTGTGGTGCCATCTTGTGGGGGGCGCCATCGAGGCAACTCCTGTCTCCTGCGGCCTGCCTCCGCAAGGTATTGAACTGCTTTTTCTGTTGATTTGTTGTAAAATGATGTTTTAGTGCTTAATTTGCAAAATCTTAATGTAATTTGATGTTTAATAGGCTTTTCCTTAATCCCTCCTTATTATCAAACATTTTAGCTTATCCAACGCTTTTATGTTTCAGTGATTGGTTTGGGAGGGGGACGCCAAAATTCTGTTCACCAACACTTGAAAAATACCTAGGGTCGGCTCTGATGCCTGCCATAGATGTGGGCGAAATGTCAGGAGAGAATGCTTCTGAAACATGGCTAGACAGCTCGGAAAACTCACAGCAACCCTGTGGGAGTTCAAAACACCTGGAGGGCCAGTTTGCCCATGCCTGGCTTAGAGGGTCCCAACTCCCCCTCTCTCGGAGCCCCCTTCCCTTCTTCCTTACATCCCCCCTCGTGAAGGAGCCCCTAGAGAAGAGAGAGGGGTCAAGGCTCCACCCTGGGGACTGTTGTCACGGGGGAGATGGAGTACTTTGGGGCAGGTCCAGGTCCAGGGAAGCCCAAGGCCACCCTGCCCCCCCCCCAAAGACCACTCACAGTGGGCCCCAAAGGCCAGGATCTGCTCCGGGGAGGTTGCAGCATCAGCATCCAGGGCGGTCCCGTTGCGGAAGGTCAGGTCGTCGCGTGGGTCCCCGTTCAAGGTCCCGAAGAGGCCCCGCGTGCGCCCCGTGAAGGCCTCCGGCAGCAGGACCGTCACGGCCAGCGCCCGGCTGCCCCCCACCACCACGCTGGCCCCCGAGGAGAACATGGCCGTCACCACCAGGCCGCCTTGGCCTTGGCCTTCGCCCCCGGGGGAGACCGAGAGGAAGAGCCCTGCCGAGAGAGACACAACGGGGTGAGAGGGAGAAGGAAGCAAGTCTTCAACAAGGCTCTGCAGAAGGAGAAGAGTCCTCAGGATGGGACATGAGAGGGTTCAGATGCTTGGCGGGAAGCCCACCCTTGTGCCCCCATCTTTGGGGCTTAGACTGATGCCCTCCCAGCCCCACATCTTATCCACTTCCCAGGAACTGCCTTTTCCCTTCCTTCTCACAGAAGGAGCTTAGCCTTGCCAGAGCAGTGGGTCCCAACCCTTTTTTTTTTGACCAGGGACCAGTTTGACCGGAGACCACTCTCCGACATGAGTACCAAAAGGGTCACTTTCTGGCCAACTTTAGATTTGGTTTGATTATTTGGGGTGCTGATTCAGAAAGCTGCATTGGAGAGACCACATCAGCTCTAGTTTCCGATACAGAACATATGCCACCCAGTGGTCGCCATCTGCTCGCCCACAGAAAACCACATTTAATCATCTGGTCTACCAAATGCAATTTTCTGAATCAGCACCCAAATAACCCCAGGAACAGGCCTCAAAATGACACCAAGGCGCCACCCCTTCTAGGCACCACATGGAATGGCTTCACTCGGGGAGGGAGGAGGAGAAGCAGCAGTCAGGAGGCCTGTTGTCGCACCTTTCATGGGTAGTCAGCCTCTCCCCTCCCACCGTCCCTGTTGCCTCAGCACAATAAGAGGGTTTAATGAGACCAGTTGCTCTCATTGTAACGGTGAGGCTGCTGACCATATTTTAGTTCTTGTGGACCACTGGTGGTCCACAGGTCACTGGTTCAGAACCACTGTGCTAGAAGAACCACCATCGTCTCTTTTTCCCCATGGGCTATAGAGTTCTCTCAAACAAAGATCTTTGCAGCTTTAGCTACTGGTTTTGCTGGTCAAGTGTGGGATCTCATGGCTCCTCCTGAGAGGCCCTCTCTCTGCCAACAGAACGGGGGGGGGGGGGGCTGCTCCTGGGATAGGAAAGAAGGCGTCCAAGGATTGGGGGAGGGGAATGGGGGGGGTCTGGCCCTGGCTGTTCCTTGGGGGCTGCTCCAGATTCTGGCTCTGCTGGCTCTGCTATGGACTGGAACCGCCTTGTGCGAATAATAATAATAATAATAATAATAAATCTTTATTTGTGCCCCACTTTTCTCCCTAAAAGGGACCCAAAGCGACTCACAACATTATGTAAAAGCAATACAAGGCAACATACACATATAAAACAAAACCTATAAAAACAATGTACAATAAAAACAAGTAAACATATTTAAAAACATTTATCTAGTACGGTTATTAATGGCAACTCAGCAGACGGGTGATAACTTGAGCACGACTCAATACAAGTGAGCCTTCCTGTCACTATAGCTAAGCATCTTCATGAAAGGCTTGCGGACAGGAAAGTCCTTGATTGCTTTCTAAAAGCTGTCAGGGAGGGGCCTGTTTTAACCTCCTTGGGGAGGGAGTTCCAAAGGGTTGGTGCAGACATGAGAAGGAAGGTCTTCTCTCTCGTGGCCACCAACCGCATTTGCAATGGTGAGAGCCAGGAAAGGAGGGCCTTGCTAGAAGATCTTAACCTTTGGGCAGATTGGTCAGACAGGTGAGTAGGATCTGAACCATTTAGGGCTTAATAAGTCAAAACCAGCACTTTGAATCGGGCCCGGAGAGGAATGGGCAGCCAGTGCAGGTGCTTTAGCTGAGGGGTTGACCACTTTCTGGGTCCAGCACCCATTAATAACCTGGCTGCAGATCTCTGAAATAATGAAAGTTTCCGGACACGCTTCAGGGGCAGCCCCACATAGAGCCCGTTACAGTAGTCTAGATGGGATGCAACCAATGCAGGTCTTTGTCCCATCCCATACCCCCCCAGAAACCATGTTTTGAAGTTGTCTACACCCCCCATTTTCATAGGCAAAAGGCCCTTCTGGCCCATGGAGAGGTGGGTTGGCCACCCCCCCCCCCAGCAGCCCCAGTGGAGGCCCTGTGCCCCCCACTGCACACAAAGGGCCCCTCCCTCCCTCCCCACAACAGCCCCTTGAAAGCCCTCACCATTCAGGTCCATCCAGGTCTGTTCAGAGAGGTTGAGCGGCTTCTGGTTCAAGAGGACCTCCAGCTCCTCCGAAGCCTCCGGGAGGCGGACCTCGACCACGTCGGAGGCGTTCTCCTGCATGGCGATGGCGCAGAGCCCCGTCACGTTGGGCCCGGCTCCTGCGGGGAAGGCCAGGCGTCAGGGCAGGGCCGCCCAGGACAGGCTGCGCAGCCAGGCAGGCCTCACAAGGGGACCCTGGGCTCTGACCACGGACCTTGTCAGCCGGGCAGGGGGTTCTGCTCCCAATCATTGAAGTCTGACCTCCTTCTTCCCACATAGTTTCCCCGTCTTTTCCCGCTTCCTCTTCCCTTCTTTATCAAGAGTTGGGAGAACCCCCACTCCTCTGGCCTCTGCTTCTCTCTGCTGCGAGAACGGAGCCCCACAGAGTCCCGCTGGAAGTAGCCCAGCATCATGAGATGGGCTTGGTGGGACTCCGTTTCCACAGCAGGGAGAAGACCCGCCTCTCCCTGCGACTGATAAAGTCCTAAGAGGAACCCAGCACTGCATACGGCAAGGCTGAAAAAAACACTAAACGCCAAACACAGCATTTAAGAAACCAACACGCTTGAGCAAGATCCCTCTGAAAACCCCAAATGGATGTTCTGCCACCATATTTTGAAAGACACATGAGAAGAAGGGGATGGCAATTGGTAGCAACAGGACCAGAAGCAAGATTTAGTGTGTGTGTGTGTGTGTGTGTGTGTGTGTGTTGAGATTCTCACAATCTCGCATGTCTCCCTTCTTTGTTCCCTTCCTGCTGCATAGTAATCCCCATTTGTCATCCCCTTTGTCATCCCCATTGTTGACAGTCACTGGGCAAAAGGAGATTCCTTTGGATGTTTGAAGAGGGGAGCGGACTCCTTTGTTTTCAGAGAGCCAGTTGAGCTGTCTTTTGTCTCAGTTGGCAACCCACCTTTTATCCTGCCAAAGAGGGCTTAAACTTGCGTGGCAGTCCTTGCACAAGTTTGCAAGTGAAACTACTGTGATGCCTCGTTCAGTGTGACCTGCTCTGGTCTCTGAATATCTCAGTGTGTGAACAAGGAGACAGGAGGGACTGGGGACTGAATCTCCTGCACTGCTCTACCTGCCTTCTATCTGGATGTTACCAGGTGCTGTTCACCCTGTTTTCTTGAAGGGAGTTCAAATCTCAGCAGGTTTGCAACCTGGTCAGATGCCCAGAGGTATGCAAATAGTGGCATTCCTTAAAGGAGCGGCTTAAAGAGCTGGGCATGTTTAGCCTGCAGAACAGAAGGCTGAGAGGAGACATGATAGCCATGTACAAATGCGTGAAGGGAAGTCCTAGGGAGGAGGGAGCAAGCTTGTTTTCTGCTGCCCTGCAGACTAGGACACGGAACAATGGCTTCAAACTACAGGAAAGGAGATTCCACCTGAACATCAGGAAGAACTTCTTCACTGTGAGAAGGGCTGTTCAGCAGTGGAACTCTCTCTTTGCCCAGGACTGAAGTGGAGGCTCCTTCTTTGGAGGCTTTTAAGCAGAGGCTGGATGGCCATCTGTCGGGGGTGCTTTGAATGCAATTTCCTGCTTCTTGGCAGAATGGGGTTGGACTGGATGGCCCATGAGGTCTCTTCCAACTCTACTATTCTATGATTCTATGATTCTATGCTTTCTCCGGCATTTGATGGGCTCCAAGAATCAAGAGACCGAGCCAGAAAATAAACCAGAATCCCAAGCTGCTTCTGCAGGAAGAGGGGTCCGTCCGGTGGGCCGTCAAGGGCGCCAAAGAGGCCGCCCCTCCCGCCCCCCCAAGCCAAGCCAAGCCAAAGGGCTATGAGAGCACCACACACACTTTGGGAAACACACAGACTGCTGCCCAGAGGAACCACACACACGTATGGCATCTCCTTGCAAGGTGGCGCTGCAGGCCAGATTATGGAGCAGAGCTTTCCTAACCGCGTGTTTGGCAAAACATTCCATGTGTCAGCTGCAGAGTGTAGGTGTGAGTCTATGTGAAATAAACAATACATCCTATATTTGTCAAAATGCAAATCAAAGGTTTTCATTTCCTTATTATGATTTGTGTGTGTGCCTAGTTGGTTTAACTTCTAGTAACTACTAGTTTGCTAATAAAACTGAATATCTGTGTCACAAAATGATGCAACTCCCAAAAGTTTCCCCAACATGAAATGTTTAGAACGGGCTCCTCCCTCCCTCCCTCCCTCCTCAAGGTCATTGCCTCAGAAAACAGCATGAGTTTCATGGGATTGCCACAGGTTGGCAGGCCGTGCGGACTTGCTTCATATGTTTACCTTTGCCTTAAGACGCTGGAACAGTGTCATGAGAAGCACAAGCTGTAAGTAAAACACTTGGCTGTCTTGCTTGTTTTGGCTCGACCTGCCTTTTCTGCTTCTCTTGCCAGCAGGACCGAGGGGCTGGCCGGCTGGCCCTTCGTTAAAGTTCTCTCCCTATTTTTCTGTTCACTCTGCTGTTTTAATGAGAGGATTAACAACCCCCTGTTTTTTGGGAACTTAAACAGGTCTGTAACCACATCTCCAAGGATTCCACTGCCTCCCCCTGTGCTTCTTTCCATAAACAACGAATGGCCACAGCAGGAGCAGCCTGAGCATGGGACAGTCGCAGCCCAAGGGCCCCACCGAGGATCTGGCGCAAGGTAAAGCACCTTTTCTGTGGCAAAATGGGACTTCTGTGCAAGAAAACCACATGTATTTTTTTGCAGAAATGAACTTGCCTCAGCAACATCCCAAAGTGCATAATAGTGATTGGAAATGTCACAGAAACCCTCATGGTTTCAATGAGTGGGGAGAAAATGGCTGAAATATTTCATTGGGAATGAAATTAGTGACTATTTTGACACGCGCATGGAGTGAGTTTTGGGTGGCTGGAGCAATGGTGTGGCCAGCACCACCTCCCATTCCCTGGCCTCTGATCACCTTCTCAGCGGGTTGTGTCACCACTCCTTCCGAAAGGCCTGGCTGGTTTCATTTAGGCTCCGAGTGAGGAAAGGCATGTATTTCAGTAAAGGGCCCAATAAAGCCTCAGAGGGAGCTGCAGGCAGGGCGGTTTCCCTGGGAGGCAGGTGCAGATCCCCAGCCCGCTCTACCTGGCAGAAGACCTGCAGAGGTTTCTCTCTGCCGGGAAGGGGAGTGCTGCCCGATTTGCATGCTCCCTTGGCATAGGCATCAATAGGCAGTTCCCACTCAAAGGCTTCTGCCCTCCTGCCCTCCTCCTCACCAGGAAATGGGAGCCGTCCAAGGTGGAGGCGGAGGGAGCAAGAAGCGTCCTGAGCCTCCTCGGCCCCACCTTTCAGCTCTGAGTCAGTGAAGGAGGCACCTGCACCCTGAGAACAGTTCAACAGCCTTTCAACCTGAGATGGGGAGAAGCTTCCCATATCCTATCCCTGGATTCCATCCACAAACTACTTGTATCTGCAGTGCACTTTGCACTGGAGATGTCCCACCCCACTGTCACAAAGGTTAGCATCACTCCACGGCTGCTTGTGGTTTCCTAGCTTGCAAAGAGGAGTGTGGTGAGGTTGATGGGAAGAGAGGTGACGGCACTGCATTGCATTACATTTCATTTCAGGATAAGTGGAGCACCCCCCCCCCCCCTCCTCGTGCTCACCTTCCGTCCCATTTGGGCTCTTAGCTGGGCGGGTTCTCCCTTGGACCGTCAGCAGGGTCAGGCTAGATTCCAAGAGAGTGTACTCTCCAAGGCCTTTGAATGTGAAATTCAGGCCGTCAAAAGTGATGAAGTGAGGATCCCCAAAGGCCGAAGCTGTGGAAGAAACACAGGGACAGCAGCATGGGAATCGTGAACTTCCCAGAGGAGGAAGCTGGGCCCCAACCGTGCCCTGTCCTGGGTCGCACACTAGAAAAGGCAGTGGAAGGAATGAATGGCCAGGGAGAGATATTATTTCAGCCACTGGATGTCTATGGAGCTAGAACCCAGCCTTTCTCTTTAGCCCTCCTTGAGGACAAGCCCATGTCCTCCTTGCTTCTCTCTATGAGCCTCCTTCACATCTGTGGAAGAAGAGAGACCCAGCAACGGGAGCCCTGAACACGCCAGTGTCCTTTTCTGCCAGGTTCCAGCCCAGTCTCCAGCAGAGATGCAAGGCTGAAGAGCTGGGCCACCCAGGCTGCTCCTCTTGTGAGGGACACTTTCCCCAGACCCTTCCTTCCATGCAGAAGCCGAAGCAGGGACAGAAAGGGAGCCACGCTTCTCTCTGGGGTGACAAGGCCCCGAGGGTGCCGTGGGCGTGAAGCAGGAAGAGCCACAGCCTCATCCCAACTGGGTCACCCAGGAACTTCCTGGAGGAAAGCGGGAAACACTTTCTATGGGACTGAACTCACAAACGTCACCCTCAAAAGGCAAAGTTTTCCAGTTCAGCCCCAGCAAAATCTCACAGCAATTTTCAGGTGTGATTGAGACTGATGTGAACATCCAAAGCCAAGATTTGGAGAACTCCAGGCAAAGCTTCCATGTAACTCTCTTATCCATTGTTGTTGTTGAGTTGTTGTATTCATACCCCACTTATCCCTCTCAAGAGAGATTTAAACTAAAAATCACAAATGTGTAAATTCAAACATAGCTTGTGATGGAAATGGGGCTGTGAACTGGGTTCGCTTTAGTGGGTCACAAGCAGCCTACCCCCCATGATGCCCCTGCTGTGAATGGCCTTTGGTGTCTCAATGCCAGTGGTTCCCACCAGAATCTTCCCACCAGTTTTCAGTGATGCCTGTTATATCATACGTGTTTTGTTGTGTTAAGAGTTCAGGTTCATCTTGTATTTTTGCCATGCTATATGCATTAACATTGGTTCCCAGCCTTTGGGCCTCTAGGCGTTTTGGACTTCAGGTCTTACAGCTGGTAAGATGGCTGGGATTTCTGGGAGCTGAAGTCCAAAACACCTGGAGACCCAAAGGTTGGGAAGCACTGCTCTATGCTAATGCATAGAGCATAGGGAAAAACAAGATGAACCTGAACTCTTAACCCAGCAAAACACATATGATATAATAGGCATCACTGAAAACTGGTAGGAAGATTCTACAATTTGCAGTAGATAAAAAGACAAATGGGAAGACCTGAGCTAATGGACTTGCAAAGAATACGGCCATGCAAAGGATCCTATACTATCTAAAATCCCTAATTGCTGTAACAGCAATAAAACGAAAGAATGCTTGATTTTCCAACAGACAAGTTTCAAGTACTTTTTCTGTTTGGAGTCCTTTTTAAAAAACTACTCACAACCCCAATGTTGGACTCAGATGTCTGAAACCCTTCCCACATGGCCGTGGGCCTGAGGTGTGTGACCCTCCTGCAGACCGGGCCCCACTGAGACACCCGAAGGGCCTACCTGCCCTGGGGGGCTGGTACTTCTGGCATCCGCTGGAGGGCCGGTGCTTGAAGTAGACGGGGCAGTTCTGAGACCACAGGCAACAATAGTAGAAGCTGAGGACGTCGTAGATCCAGTGCGAGAAGCCGGGCACCCGGGGGGGCTTTTGGTAGGGAGGCGACCCCCAGTCGTGGCCCCGATCCGGCGTGCTTCCCCCGATGGAGTCTCCAGTGAGCACTTGGACCCCCGTGGCATCATAGCAGCACTGCTGGCCTGCCGCATACTGAGGGCTGGACAGAGAAAGAGACGTGGAAGCCGCTCAGCATTCTCCCGAGATGCACCTGCCCTTCCAAGACAGTGGTTCTCAACCTGGGATCCCCAGATGTTTTTGGCCTGTTCCCTGGGGAAATGAGGCCCAAGGCCAAAGGCTGCCTTACTTACCTGGCCTGAATGCCCCTCACACAATGCACGGCGCCCGGGTGGTACGTACATACGCTCCCCTTCTCAATGTCGCATCCGTAGTCTGTCTGGAAGCAAGCCAAGATGGACCAGCTGAGGTCACTCCCAAGTCCCACCCCCCTCACTGGGCGACTGTCTCACTCCAAACAGTTCTATCTGGCTCAACATTCAACAGATCTACAATGGGCCTTGAGTTGAACTGTCAACATTCATCTACAAACATTTGTAATCCACTGGAGCAATGCTAGAAGCTCCTGCATGTGGGGAGGGGCACCCTGCTGACTTCAGTGGGGGCAACTTCCAATGTGACCCACCAGGCAGGAGGGAGGGAACATAGTGTGGGGCAGGCAGGTGATTCTTCCAACCGACTATTGTGGAGGGAGGATTTTGATGCTCAAATAGCCTCTGCAAAGCCTCCTGTTCATCCCAAGCAACAGCCCAGAACAATCTTCAAAGGCAGTCCCATGCAAAGTGCATTACGGTCTCCCATCCTGGAGGCTGGCAGAGCATGGGGCACTGGGGCCGGGTCGCACTGCCCACACCTGAGGCCCCCTCCAGCCCTTGCCCATTCCCTTTGGATTGTGGTGTTTCTGGGTCCGGCACCGGGTGCAACGCAGTCCAAAGGCTGGTGCCAGCAGCAAACCAGCCTGGCCTGTTCTCTCCTGGCGGTGCTCCAGAGCCTGGCACAACCATCAGGAGGGGCTGGGGAGGGGGCAGGAAAACACCTCTCCCTGTGCCAAAGTGTCACTCAGAAGGGAGCGGGCAGGTGGGGCGGTGGACATGTCTCCTCCCACCGATCTTCTTCCTCCCTCCTCAATGGCCTCACTGCCTTCAGAGCCGCCAGCCAGCCGGAGAAGGGCCCCTCCCGTCCTGTCCCCATTCTCACAAACACAGGCTCACCTGCCGCTCTGCCTTCAGAAAGACGAGCTGAGCAACCATCCCGCTCCCACCTGCTCCCCTCCCTTCTCCACTGCCTGCCCTGCCACTGCCCTCCGATTGGGGGTTGGACTGGATGGCCCATGAGGTCTCTTCCAACTCTACTATTCTATGATTCTATGATTCTATGTGTCCCACCAGAAGTGTGTGACGTGCTGGGCAGGGTCTGCCCCGGAGCCCTTCAGGACACGAGGCACGAGAGCCAGGCCCTGAACAAAAGCCCCCCCCCCCCCAAGGCCCTCCTCCTCCAGGTGGGCTCAAGAGGGGTCTCGGCCCAGACTTGGCTGAGCCAGGTGGCCATAAACAGGCGCCCATGGCAGGAAGAGCCCCTCTGCCCACCTACTCTCCCACGGATCCAAGCAGAGCCCCCCCCCCCCCACCTACGTGGAAGCGGCCGGTGTCGGCCCGGGCCTGAGCCAGAGTGCAGGGACAGTCCACAATCTCCTCCAGGAAGCTGGGGAGGGCCATCTCCAGACGGTCCCACTCGTGACACTTGGCCGTGGCCCAGGCAGCCGGATCCTGCCGGAAGCCCCCTCCCAGGTGCCAGGCCATGGCGTGCTCATTGCTCCAGATGGCGGCCACGTTGCTGCGGGAGGGAGAAAGAGGGGAGAGAAGGCGGTCAGGCCGTGGGACCTGGCAGGGCAAAGAGCTGTGTCCAGCAGGGAGGGGCCTTGGAGGTCATTCGTGGGGGAGGCAAGGAGGTGTCCCCAAGGCTGGAGCCCCCTTCCTCCTGGTCCAGAAGGAGGGGGCACACCAAGAGGGAGACAATGGGAGTGGAGGAGCCTGTGCTTGTGTGGGGTGTGTGCATGCCATTGAAGGCAGCCGGGACCCCCAGGACAGGCTGTGGGGCAGTGGCATCACAGCCGCCTCACTCCAGAGAAGCAGCCGTTGAGGGGAGCACAGGGGAGCAGCCTCCCAAGGCACCCCACCAATCCAGGGCCCCCACCGCCCCCTTCTCCCTGCACCCTGGGGGTGGGAGGGGCTCTGGTGAGGGGCAGCCACTGTGCCAGCAGGTCCAGGGCTAAGTGCCGGTTGACCGCTCCCTCGCTGACCTTTGGCCTTCGGGGGAGGTGCTGGAGGAAATGCGCAGGGCCCCCAGCTCCCAGTGGCCATGTTGTGCGGAGGGTTCGGGCAGGAAGGTGAAGGTGCCCGAATTGGTGTGGTTTCTCTGGAGGCTGTAGAGGTATTCCCACTTGGCGGCCCAGTTGGCGGAGTAGGGCTTCCCTGTGGAGGGGGAGGAGGAGAAGTAGTAGTAGTAGTAGGAGGAGGAGGAGGAGGGGGGGTTGGCTGGCTGTGGGCACATGGAGAAGGCAGCCCCCCCCCCACCTTGGTGCTAAACAAAGGGCTCTGATGGGATCCACCCCCCCCCCCCGCCAAGTGGAAGCCCAGGCAAGTCCCTCCCCCGTTCCTGCCCAGAGTCCAGTGCGTTGGAGGGAGTGTGATTCTGGACCTGTGGTCATTGTCATATTAAAATGATGTGCAGATGTGGATTTTACATGTGTGGCTATGAACGAACTGAATGAGAGAAACGATTTCCTGCTTCTTAGCAGGGGGTTGGACTGGATGGCCCATGAGGTCTCTTCCAACTCTACTATTCTATCATTCTATGAGAGGAATGAACGAATGAGAGCTAATCATTTTGGAGACACCATTCTGAAGATTAAGGCCTGCAATGACTAAACCATCAACTACCTGCTTGATGAATTATTAAACCTGCTAATGAGAGCTGAAATGGTTGACCTGCTCTAGTAAACTGTGATAAGAACTGTGACTGTGATAAGAAACATGTTTACATCCATCAACATTTATTGTCAATATCTGTTAAGAAGGAAGTCAACACAAGGCTCCTTATGTTTACCAACACCAATTAAAGAGAGTCAACATCTGCCCGGAACTGAGATGGAATCAACATGTTTCAGGCTGGAAAAACAGCTATCATTGGTTTGCAATTTTGGAATGACATCAGAAGAATATTCCTATAAAAGACTCAATCTAATAATTCTCAGTTGTGACAGACAGCTGTGCTGTTCACCTGCCACACTCTGCTCCATGGGATGGAGAGAGGTGGAGGATTTTGCTGGGTGACCAGAGAGAGTCTGGTCGCTCGGAGAAGAGGAGCATTTTGGGAAAGTATTGTACCTTTGGGAAAGTGGCAGATTTGCAAGGAAGTCTGGTCACCTGCTTCTTCCTCAGGGAAAGAATGAGTTTTGGCATTTTGGAAGTTTCGGAACTGTGTGTTGGCAGGGAAAGCAGGGTCTGGCCTAAGAGATGTGCTTCTCCAAGGAGGGAGAAAGGATGTGTTAATATTGGTATGAATGAGGATGAATGAATGTGTAATCTGAATGCAGAGTAAAATGTAGTTCCCCTCTGCTTGCTAGCAATGTAGTTACATAGAATCTGAATGTCTGCATGCCCAATGTCCTTCTTTGTGTAAGTGTAAAAGTTCTGATACCCTTTCTCTCACTGGAAAACTGCGATAAAAAGAACCTATGCTTTAAAGTTATTGAAAAGTAATTCATAACATCAGTGCCTGTTCCCCTCTGGGCACAGCATTTGGCATAGAGAGACAGAGGGAGGGAGGGAGGGAGGGAGGGAGGGAGGGAGGGAGGGAGGGGAGGGGCAATTCCTCAGGGCTCTCTCTCTGTCCCCTCCCCTCAGAACCCTCTCCCACCCCAGAAGCCAAACCCCATGCTCAAGGGCTCCCCCGGGTGGAGTTGTGGTGGGTCCCACCTGTCTCAGTGTAGCCCCAGACCTCGATGTTGACGCGCGGGATGGAGGCGCCCAGGTCGCGGGGCTGCCAGGTGATCGTCAGGTTGCCCGGCTCCGTCCCGGGGGTGCCGTAGTACTGCCAGCGGGTCTCGTTCACCAGGACACTCTTCTCCGAGGTGGGCACCTTGTTGTGGTGGACTGAGAGCGAGCGAACGAGAAAGAGAGAGGGTGTTGGGGATTCTGCTGGTTATGAAGTTTCCTTCTGGGACTCTGTAATATTGATGGTGGAATCACCCCAAATGAGGGTTACTTTGAGCCTAACAGCTCAGATTCCCCAACAAAGGGTTATGGGCCCAGCACGCTTCTGCTGCGCAACTCTGTAATATTGATGGTGGAATCACCCCAGCTGCAGGTTATTTTGTGCCTAGCAGTTCAGATTCCCCAACAAAGGGTTATGGGCCCAGCACGCTTCTGCTGCGCAACTCTGCAATATTTATGGTGGAATCACCCCAACTCAGGGTTATTTTGAGCCTAACAGCTCAGATTCCCCAACAGAGGGGAAGGGGCGTGTCTCACCCAGGCCCCAAAGGCCCACCCACGCGCCCCCTCCTCATTCCAAGCCCCCAAAGCCCCCCCGCCCAGTGTCACCTGAGGTCCAGGCGGAGTTCCAGGGAAAGGAGCGGCCCCCATCCGGGGAGACCTCCAGTGGGAGTCGGCCCAGGCGGAAGAGCAGCGGAGACACACAGTGCACCCCACCATCCGCCGCCACATAGCCCTCGGTCACCACGGTGCCCCCGAACCTATGTGGAAAGGGGGAAGGGAGGGGGAGGGGAGGGAAAGGAGGGGGTCAGCCCTGCCCCTCCCCTGAGAGGTCTCTCCCCAAAGACCAGCACAGGCTGAACCAGGCCTGCCCCACTCTGCCCTGGGGGCGGGGGGGGGGGGGGCAAGCTGAACCATGTTGGAAATAGCAAACCCCCCCCCAACAAGCCCCTCACTATTTGTTTGTTAATGTATATACAGTGTCTGCTAACTTGTATTCTACATGTATGTTGATTTGCCAGTTTGACTGTACCTCTTTGGTGTGGGAGGGACTATAGGCATGTGATTGTACTGAGCATGTTCAGACTCAGGACTCCATTTTTGTATTCCCTTTTGCATCAGACCTCACTGGAGGTGGATGTATGTATGTTGCTGTTTGGGCGTCAATGTAGAAATATGCTTATGGACTTCAGTGAGTATACCTAAAGACTATGGACTATTGATTAAGAATGATCCTCAACACAGAGAAGCTATATCCTATCTGTAACTAATCTTCAATAAGAAATGTGCCTGTGTGGTGAATTAATACAAGATGTTTTATGAGCAAACAAGATGAGTTATTTTTCAAAGATGACTTTGTTTTCTATCTCAACTCCATTCTGCCAAGACGCAGGAAATTGCATTCAGAGCACCCCCGACAGATGACCATCCAGCTTGAAAGCCTCCAAAGAAGGAGCCTCCACTACACTCTGGGGCAGAAAGTTTTTATAGGGAGTCAGGGCCGTAGCCAGAAAAAAAATTCGGGAGGGGTTTTGAAAATTTTGGGGTGGGGTTGAACCCCTAGCAACCCCCCCCCCCCCCCCCGCTGCACACCTGTCAATATCTGCTTTCAATAGTGCCTGGAGGGACTCTTAATGTTTTGCGTCTCATAGACTTAGCATGGGGATTTGGTTAGCCAGTTAAAATTCACGACTAAAACAGGTTATTTTATAACCTGAAAAATTTGGGGGTGGGGGGGGGTGGGGGTTGAACCCCTATTCCCCCCCCCCCCTTCGCTACAGGCCTTTAGGGAGTGTATATGTTTTGGGCAATTACAACTGCAATTGCAATTTCTTTGGCAGCTTTTAAGCAGAGACTGGATGGCCATCTGTCGGGGGTGCTTCGGATGCAATTTTCCTGCTTCTATATATATATATATATTTGTAGTGGCCTGTCTTTGTCCTTGGCAGTCCACAGACATGGTTATTCAGTTTAACAGTTGAGTTCCCTGTGTGCCATTACATGAATGTTTACGACTATCACTTGCTCAGAGGCTTGACTTCCAACAAGGTCCTGCTCTCTTTGACTCCTGGTTTTCAAAAGGTGGTCTCCACATGCATACATGCATCCACCTCCACTGAGGTCTGAGGCTAAAGGGAGATTCACATTTGCCAAATCCCTTTTCCTTTTCAGTAAGGTTATGAGTGCCATTTGTTTCCAAAGGGATGTGTGCCCAGAGAGTGGGTGGAGTTATTTCCAATAGGGACCCCCAAGTGCGGGACCCCTCCCCCCTCCTTAAGCCCCTCCCCCCCCCCCCCCCCCCCCAGGCGGGACTCACGGACCGGCACCGGATGGTGGCGGCGGCGGCGGCGACTCCGGAGAGGGAGAGGTTTCGGAGGGCGAAGTCCTTCCCGCCGAGGAGGGTCCCGGAGGAGGGCGAGGCCTCGGGGCAGGACAGCCAGAAGTCCGCGCAGCACGAGCCCAGCCCCGCGCACGACGGAGACCGGGGAGGAGGGGGGGAGGAGGAGGAGGAGGAGGAGGGTCCTGGGGGGGAGGGAAGGAGGGAGGGAGGGGGCGCCGGGTCAGGGGCGGGACGAGGCCCTCCCCGCAGCGGACCCCAGCCCCGCCTCCCGAGGAGACAGACCTTCAAGGGGCGCGGGGAAAGGAATCCCCCCGCTCCGCCCGCTCTCTAGCCTCGCTACTCCTTGAGGACTGGGAACTTGATGACACTGGTGCAGTCCAGGGATGAAACCCGACAGTTCCCCCCCCCCCCCCAGGCTTCAGAGCGGGCGGGAGGTGAGACCCTTGGTGGGAAGGGCGTCTGGGTGGGCGAGCCCCTCCCCTCCCTCCCTCCCGCTCCCCCCGAGACCCACCTGCTCCCAGAAGCAGCAGCAGCAGGAGGAGGAGGAGGAGGAGCCTGGGCCCCGGGGCCGCGAAGGGGGCCGCCATGCGGGAGGGCAGGACGAGCCAAGCCGAGGAAGTGCGGGACGGACGGACTTCGGACGCGGCGGAGGCTCAAAGGTCCTCCCTTCGTGCCTTCCTCGCTTCTTTCCTTCGGAGGCTGTGGCGGAGGCAGAGCCCTCCCTCCCTCCCTCCCTCTCTTGCCTCGCCCCCTCCTTCCCTGCCCCTTGTCCTTCCCGGCCGAAGGCACCGGGAGAAGCCCTGGCAGAGCCCGGAGAAGAGGAGGGGGAGGGGGAGGGGGAGGCCGGGGGGGGGGAGTAGCTGGTTCGCCTTGGGAAAACGCTGCGCGGCCCTTGAAGGCCTCACCCGGGAGCGCTTCAGGAGGCTTTGAGTTTTCCAGGCTGCCTGGCCATGTTCCAGAAGCATTCTCTCCTGACGTTTCGTCTACATCTATGGCAGGCATCCTCAGAGATTGTGAGGCTGTTGGAAACTAGAGAAGTTGGGTGTATGTCTGTCTATCAGGGCCGTAGCCAGAAAAAAAAATTCGGGAAGGGTTTTGAAAATTTCCGGGGGGGGGGGGGCTGAACCCCTAGCACCCCCCCCCCCCCCCCCGCTACAAACCTGTCGATATCTGCTTGAGATAGTGCCTGGAGGGACTCTTAATGTTTTGCGTCTCATAGACATAGCATGGGGATTTGGTTAACCAATTAAAATTCATGAGTAAACCCGGCTTTTTTATAACCTGAAAAATTTCGGGGGGGGGGGGGGTTGGACCCCTAAACCCCCCCCCCCCCCCCCCCTCGCTACAGGCCTGCTGTCTATCTATCTGTGGAACACCCAGGGTGGAGAAAGTCTTGTCTGCTGGAGGCAAGTGTGAATGTTGCAATTGGCCACCTTGATTATAGAATCATGGAATAGTAGAGTTGGAAGAGATCTCACGTGCCATCCAGTCCAACCCCCTGCAAGAAGCAGGAAAATCTCATTCAAAGCACCCCCGACAGATGGCCATCCAGCCTCTGCTTCAAAGCCTCCAAAGAAGGAGCCTCCACCACAGTCCGGGGAAGAGAGAGAGTTCCAGTGCCGAACAGCCTTTCTCACAGTCAGGAAGTTCTTCCTAATGTTCAGGTGGAATCTCCTTTCCTGTACTTTGAAGCCATTGTTCCATTGTGTCCTACTCACTGAAAAGCCTTGCAGCTTCAAAGCACTGAAAAGCCTTGCAGCTTCAAAGCCTGGCTGCTTCCTGCCTGAGAGAATCCTTGGTTGGGAGGTGTTTGCTGGCCATGATTGTTGCATGTTTGTAATTTCTCTGTTTTCAGACTGTTGCTCTTTATTTACTGCCCTAATTTTAGAGGGTTTTTTTTAATACTGGTCACCAGATTTTGTTCATTTTCATGGTTTCCTCCTTTCTCTTGACATGGTCCACCTGCTTCATGTGGATTTCAGTAGCTTCTCTCTTTGTGTCGCCCGGCATGGTGGTTGTGAGAGTGGTCCAGCCTTTCTGTGTTCTCCAATAATCTGGTGTGTCCAACTTGGTTCTGTTGGGAATCACCCTGGACAACTCAAGTCTAAATGTAGTTAGATAAATGATAAGAGTTAGATTGAGGAAATCTAAAGCATGCTTAGACAGGCTTTACTGTGTTTCACTCTATCCTGTGTACTTTCCTGTGTACAATCCCTTACTTTGAAGTTAGTAGAAATGTGAATTTCCAGGGATACTAACTTCCCATTGGTCAGAATGTCTTTTATGGCCCCAATAAACTGGACCATGAGGTTGGAACCATTTTGGTTCTCTCTTATCCCTTTGTTTTTCTAGCTAACAAGAAGCATGAGAGCCATGCGTGAGTTAGGGCCTTTTACCCTAGCACTCAAGACCTGGCTCTTTACTAGAGCTTTTAATCTATTTTAATTTTTATCAACATTTGTATGTATGTATTTTTATCCTTTACAATTTTATCTTGTAAATCGCCTAGAGCATCGTGGATGGAGGGCGATTAATAAGTAATTAAATGATGATGATGATGATGATGATCTCGCCGTCTCTCCTGGCAAGGTGTAACTATGTAGATGTTTGTTATTGTTCCTTTCTTATTTTTCCTTAGAAACCAGTCTAGAGTAGACTAGACAGCTCCCAAGCCTTTCTATCTACAATGGAGTTCTTTTTACCTGAATAAATACTTTTTGAACTTTTATTGAGACTCTGCAGTCCATTGCAATCCTAAATGGTCAAAGGCTTCTTTTGCTCACCCCCGTGTAAGTAACTGCTGCATTTGAAAGCTTTGCTTTTGCTACTCTGCCATATTTTGGTGGAATCTCCCCCAGAGAGGGTTGAATTGAGTCTAACCGCTCAGAGATGACCACAAGACCCTGGACGCCTGGAGGAGGGGCATGTGGTCAAGGATTCGCCTGCAGTTGTTGGAACATCAGGGCTCAGCCAGGCCGGTGTCAGTATCGAGGGCAGGGAAAGGCAGGTGTAAACATCTGGACGCTGCAGGCCAAGCGTGAGAGCAGGCAGATAAAGAAAGAACTTGGGAGGGTTCAAGGGGTCAAAAAGCCCAGGGGGAATTGTTCCATTGTCCAGGCGCTGGACAGAAGAGAAGGATGGCTATTTTCCCCTCCTTTCCTGTTATATCCCCCTTACTTACTTACTTACTTACTTACTTACTTACTTAGGTGACCCCTGGTTGTCCGAGTATGATGGCCTTCCAAGTGTAGTATTATTCTTGGAAGACGCCTGTGTGGAGAGGGCTGAGCCCTAGGGTAGGCATGGGCAAACTTGGGCCCTCCCTGCAAGTGTTTTGGACTGCAACTCCCACCATTCCTCACAGCCTCAGGCCCCTTCCTTTCTCCCCCCAGCCGCTTAAGCGGCTGGGGGGAGAAAGGAAAGGGCCTGAGGCTGTGAGGAATGGTGGGAGTTGCAGTCCAAAACACTTGCAGGGAGGGCCAGAGCGATGGGGTTCAGGCCGGGCCAGGTCTTTTCCTGTTATGACGGAGAGCAGCGAACCAGACAAGGAACCAGACAATGCTATTTGTCTCAAGGCCTATCTCATCTGGCCGGGCTCACCAGACAGTTCTAAGCATGAATGTTAGACCCGCGTCCTGTGTTTAATCTCTGTTCTGTGTATTTTAATATGCATTCTGGATAAGGAAAGCATAAGATATAAATGCACTCTTGATACCAAGTTAGAAAAATAGATCCTATCAAGTTTTATTGCCTTGACTAACAGTGTTGCAAGAAGATACCCCAGCATGTTCTGATGGGCAGGGCCGGTCCAACAATGAGGCGAATTAAGCGGTCGCTTCGGGCGCAAAACATACGGGGGCGCAGTCGAGACTGCTTTTTCTGTCAATTTCTTGTAAAACATGATGTTTTGGTGCTTAATTTGTAAAATCTTAATGTAATTTGATGTTTAATAGGCTTTTCCTTAATCCCTCCTTATTATCCAACATTTTCGCTTACCCAACGCTTTTATTTTTCAGTGATTGGTTTGGGGGGGGGGGCGCCAAAATTTTGTTCGCCTACACTTGAAAATTACCTAGGGCCGGCTCTGCTGATGGGCCTTGGAGAAGGTGGGTGGGTGGGTCTCCCATGGAACAGAGGGGCACGGGGGGCCGGGTTGGGAAGGAAGGCTTGCTCTGGGCGTCCCATTCAGCCCAGCTTGTGGTCCAGACTGGGAAGGAGTAGCAGCAGCAGCATCCACCTCCCAGAAGGCCTCAGGGAAAGGCAGCAGGAGCAGGCAAGGCTCAGATCCTGATATGAAAAGTGCTGTCAAAAGGGAAGAAATTGCAATGACATGTGAGCATTGGCAGGAATTGTCAGGAAAGCACACACCAATAAAAACAAGGATGGCGGGGAGAAAATACCAGGCGCTCAACGTCATGGTTGTTCAGATATTCTGTATCAGGAAAACATGGGTGACACCCCAAGCAGGTCAAGGCAGCCAGCCAGTGAGGCCACAATGATGTTGTTGGGGATGATGGGCAGTCTCTCTGTGCCCTGAAAGGGAACGGTGACCAGCCCGTGCAGGACAAGTCACAGAATCATAGAGGTGGAAGAGATCACATGGGCGATCCAGCCCGACCTGCTTCTGCCAGGCAGGAAAAGCACAATCAAACACGAAAGGCACCTCAGACTCACTCAACCAGAGAAATCAGCCATAGCAGAGCACTTGATAAACCAACCTGGACACAGGATATGATCTGAGAACACAGAAATGCTCAACCACTCCAACAACTATCATGTCAGACGACACAAAGAAGCCACTGAAATTCACAACTTCAACAGAAAGGAGGAAACCATGAAAAGGAACAAAATCTGGCTACCAGTATTTAAAAAATTAGAAAAATCAGAACAGTAAATAAGAAGCAACACTCTAAAAACAGAGGAGTTCCAGACATGAATCAACCAGGGGCAGCTAACGACTCTGAACAAAGGATGCCCCCAGGCAGGAAGTAGCCAGGAGATGAAGCTATTCCATGCTAATTAAGGTGATTAACTACAACATTCACACTGGCCTCCAACTGACTAGAGTTCTTCTCTCACCCTGGACTTTCCAAATATATATATATAAACCTTCCTTGCTGAGTTTCTCCATACCTCACAACCTCTGAAGATGCCTGCCATAGATGTGGGCGAAACATCAGGAGAAAATACTTCTGGAACATGGCCATACAGCCCGGAAAACATACAACAACCCTGTGATCCCAGCCATGAAAGCCTTCAACAACACAATCAAAACCCTCCTGACAAGTGGCCATCCAGCTTCTATTTAAAAGCTTTCAAAGAAGGAGCCTCCATCGGTCTCTGAGGCAGAGAGTTCCACTGCTGAACAGCAATTCTTACAACCAGGAGGTTCTTCCAAATATTAATGTGGAATGTATGTTTGTGCAGTTTGAACCCGTGGCTCCACTGAGTCCTAGTTTCCAGGGCAGCAGAAAGGACACCCGCTCCCTCTTCTAGTGACCGCCCAGCCAGCCTGACCTCAATATCAGGAGAGAATCTGGGACCAGTTAGGGTTAGGGTTAGGATCATTTGCAGACAGTCTGTAAGCACCCCAAAAGTAATGCTTTGGTCACTAAAATCAACATGGATGTGTCAAAAACAAGTCATGCTTGACATATCTTTTTAAAAGGCTCTACAAGCTTGGTTATAACCCCACACTGCTTAAGTCTCAAGTCCTCAATGAGGAGTAGTTAGTTAGCTTAGAATAGGTTGTGGGAAATCCCTTCCCCTCTGTCTCCTGAATGACAGTTGTCTATTTCTTCTCTCCTCTCTGTCTCTGCTCTCATTCTGATTGGTTGTGTAGAAAGGACACTTTGCAGGCGCATGCCTTTTGCCCTTGACTTCTGGGTGTGTGCTGTGTGTATTGAGACCTCAATCTGCTTGTGTGTCAGGAGAGACGTGTGCTTGGTGATTTCTCCCTCTATTTTGAATCCTAGAAGAGATAGGGTTAGTTAGTGTAGCTCAGACCCAGTGCTTTACTATGAAAAAATGTTTTTGTAAATCAACCTTTTGTGATTTTAAAGACAGAACTCTGGATCTTTGCCTCCTAAGCCCTCCTAAGCCCTCATGCTCTGCTTGCTGTGAGCTGAATGCTCAGCTATAAGTCTCCTGGTTTTGCATATCTTGGACGCTCTGCTGTTTTGGGTAGTTTTCCCATAACACCCAGAAAATCCTGACAGGTTGATGAAGGGAAGGTTGTGGATCGAGCATGATTTGATTTCTGTGAGGCATTTGATATTCTGTAAGGCATTTGATATCCTTGCAAATGAGCTAACAAGATGCGGGCCAGACAATGTCACTGTGAGGTGGGTCGGTAATTGGCTGGCTGGCCAAACCCAAAGGGAGTTTGTGTCCAAAGGCTCCTCTTCCTTCCTTCTTTCCTTCTTCCTCCTGGAGAGAGAAGGGTCCTGTCCTGGGACTTTCAGGCCTGGTCAACATCTTTATTCATGACTTTTCAACAGGATTGAAAGAATGCTTAGAAAATGAGCAGATGGCACCCAATTGGGAGGGAGAGAGAATGCCCACAAGGACAGGATCGACATCTAACAGGCTTCTAATGGTCAGGAAACCACGAATCCTTCTGAGAAGAGGCTTTGAGTCCCCTCCAGGGAAGATAAAGCAGGGTATAAATAAATATACAATAATAATAATAATAATGGAGTTTGGTTTGGACAAATGTTCGACAGTGGCATTGAAGAAGGGAAAAATCATTGAAAGTGAGGGCATAAATATGCCAAATGGCCAAACGATAAAGTGTCACCAGCCAGAGGCCTATACATATCTGGGCATATTACAGCTGGACAACATCAAGCATGAACATGTGAAAACTGTGGTCAGTAAAGAATACACACAAAGGGTCAGAAAAATTCTCAAAAGCAAGCTCAATGGAGGCAACACCATCAAGGCCATAAACACCTGGGCCACACCTGTCATAAGATATACTGCTGGCATCATAAACTGGACACAGATGGAACTTGACAATTTGGACAGAAAAACAAGAAAACTCATGACCATTCATCATTCACTGCACCCTCAGGCCACCCTACTGGGATCTGCATCATCATCCGAAAATACATCACACGGTCCTAAACGCATGGGAAGTATTCGACTTGTGATTTTGTGATATGAAATCCAGCATATCTATCTTGTTTGCTGTGTCATACAATAAAATAATAATACTGATGATGATGATGATGATGATGGAACTGGGCATGTCTAACCTGCAGAAGAGAGGGTTGAGAGGAGATACGATAACCATGCATAAAGGCTTGCAAGGCTGTCCCATTGAGGAGGGGCCCCATTTGCTTTCTGCTGCTGCAGGGTCCCATCTGCAAGAAGCATTTCATGCAGTTCCAAGCTAGCTTCCAACTGCGGCGTCCAGATCTCAAACTCCCACAAAAGCATGCGAAAGAAAGCCCCTAATGCACATCGGTGCTCTGTGGTTTGCGAAATTGCCATCTAGGCCCCAAGTGTTTCCAGGATTCCCTATGGGATCATCTGCACAGTGAAACCACTTTCTTCAAAACCAGTTTGAAGCTGCAATAAAGACTACAGGGAAAGAGATTCCACTGTAACACTAGGAAAGACTTACTGGGTGGGAAGAGCTGCCACCCAAGAGTCCGGCGGAGTCTCCTTCTTCTTTAAACAGAGGCTGGGAGCGGATGGCCATCAACTAGGAGGGCTTGGGTTGTCTATTGGTGCCTGGCAGAAGGGCTTGGACAGGTGGTCTTAGGCTCTCTTCCCAATCTAGGGCTCTCTGGACCCTCTTCCGTTGGAGCTACCCTTCCAGCTCCAGAAGCATCTCTCACCTGAGGAAGTCCGGGGCTCGGATGATCATGTGCTGGAAATCTTCCAGGGAGAGCTTGCCATCGTTGTCCAGGTCGGCTTCATCGATCACCTTGTTACACACCAGGCACACCTCCTCCGGGGTCAGCTCCTTGCGCGTCAGCTTGTTCACGGTTTTCTCCAAGTCAAGTTTGCAAATGTAGTCGTCGTTGTTGAAGTCTGACAAGGGGAAGAGAATCCTTGAGGCCCTGAAGTGTGGCCAGGGGGGCGCTGGACCTTTGCCTGGCCTCCCCTTTGTGACCCACTCTCCGTGCGCCCCCTTTCCCCCGGTGTGGGCCCCCAATGCCCAAGCGAGTGCCCCCTCCCCCAGGGCACAGGGCCACACAGAAGACCCTCCCTCCCCCCACACTGGCGGCCCCTCGCTTTTCTGGGCTCAGAAACCTGTTTCCTGAAGACTTTGAGCTCTTTGACAAGGTCTTCATTACCTGCAAGCTGCTCTGGGATTTTCTTTGCAGCTCACCAGGGGCAGGATGGAACTCCGGTGGCGCAATGGGTTAAACCCTTGTGCCGGCTGAACTGCTGACCTGAAGGCTGCCAGTTCAAATCTACGAGATGCCGTTTTGTTTTTGTTTTTCGTGTGAGGAGTGACTTGAGAAACTGCAAGTCGCTTCTGGTGTGAGAGAATTGGCCGTCTGCAAGGACGTTGCCCAGGGGACATTTCCTGGATGTTTCAACATCCTGTGGGAAGCTTCTCTCATGTCCCTGCATGGGAAGCTGGAGCTGACAGATGGGAGCTCACCCCATTCCCTGGATTTAGAGGAAGGTGCTTGAGATCGACATGGCCTGGTGGGCTCCTCCCATGACTTCCTCCCGCACCCCCTCCTCAGCCAGGGTCTTCCCATGGAGACTCACCGTAGATTTTGAAGGCGTAGTAGGCCTTGAGGTCGCGAGGGGCCATCTCACTCATCACGGAGAACATGTCCAGGAAGTCGTCTAAGGTCATGTTGCCCTCGCCGTCCTCAGAAAACACCTCCGCGATCCGCTGGCGGAAGGGATTGTCCTGAGGAAAGAGGCGGTGGGGGGTGGGTGGGTGGGTGGGGGGTGGGGGGTGGGGGGGGAGCAATGCCCCCTACGTTGGCCTTCTCCAGAGCCGGGCTGCGTCTTCTGGAGAAAACATTTGCAAGTGTGCAAGGACTGCTGGCTGCCCTGGGCATGAAGAGCGCCAGTGTGGCCTCAGGTGGCACCAGAGCAAGAATACGGGCAGAAGGGTCCATTTGCCTGCCGGGTGGGTGCATGGGTGGGTGCACGCCCGCAAGGGGTGGGGTCTGGAAGAGGGCGGGGCCAGGAGCAGGTGGGCCAGGGCAGGGTCTGGGTCATCCTCAGGTTGTCCTTACAGCACAAGGACGGGGCTGCTTGCCCCATCCTTATGCCAGGAGGAAGGCGGGACACGTGGCGACTGCCCTAACCATCCTCCCCCGATCCTCGGGCTGTGCTCTTGGAATTATGCCAGGAGGAAGGCGAGACAGGCGGCGGCTGAGAGGGCTCGGGAGGGCTCTCAGCCGCTATGTGCCTTCCTTGAGCTGTCCTCCCAGCCTGTGGAAGGGGCTGCCCATACCGTCCTGATGCCGGGAGGAGGGCGGCACATACAGAGGCCGAGAGTGCTCCAGACGGCTCTCTGCTGCTGCAACTGCTGTGTCCTCGTGCCAAGAGAACGGGGCAAATGAGAAGAGTCAGAGGTAAGCAGCACCCCGGGGGCCAAATCGGGCCCACTAGGCCTTAGTTTGCCCATGCCTGATTTATGCCATCACAGCTCACTTGTTTGGTTGTTGCTGAGGCTGGGATTCTTGCTGATTCTGCAATGGTGAAATTCTGTTCTCCCCCGCCCCCCGCCCCCCCAACATGGCCATATCTTGGATGGAGAGCAGGGGAGCATCAGTCAGGCCTCCCACTGTCTTCCTGTAAAGCAGTGATTCCCAACCTTTTTCTGACCAGGGGCCACTCTGCAACATGAGTACCAAAAGGGCTTTAGATTTGGTTTGGTTATTTGGGGTGCTGGGCTGTATTTGGGGTGCTGGGCTGTAGCACAGATGGTAAATCACCAGCAGTAATAAGATCTACCAACCAACACCCGGTCAGGGTAAGCGCTCAATCTCAAGCCCAGCTCACTGGAGACCTAAGCAGTTCAAAAACAGCTCATAAGCTGTAAGTAGAGAAATTAGGTACCACAAGTTGCTTAAGCGGCCGAGGGGGGAAAGGAAGGGGCCTGAGGCTGTTAGGAATGGTGGGAGTTGCAGTCCAAAACACCTGGAGGGAGGGCCCAAGCTTGCTTGGTTTAGAAAGTTTGTAGGGTATCCAGGGCTGGCCCTAGGTAATTTTCAAGGGTAAGTGAACAGAACTTTGGCGCCGCCCCCCCAAACCAATCACTGAAAAAATAAAAGCGCTGGATAAGTGAAAATTTGGATAATAAGGAGGGATTAAGGAAAAGCCTATTAAACATCCAGCTGCTTCACTCAGCGGGAGGCAGCCTTGCCGGAAGCGGCAGCGCACACAAACAAAAAGTTGGCTTTAGGGCACTTGGAGGCACCTCAAGAGGTGCCTCAACTGCGCCCCCCAAACGATGGTGCCTGAGGCAACTGCCTAAATTGCCTTACGGTTGAACTGCCCCTAAGGGTATCCCCCCCCCTTTGGTCCTGTCTGCCGCCCTGACCCTGTCTTTGATGTTTAGACTGATGCTCCCAGGGTCCCCCCTCTTCTCATGTTTCCAGCCCCCTTTCCAGCCCCCTTCCTGGGACTTTCCGTGTCCTTTGTTCTCCCAGGAGGAGCCTGGCTTTGCAAGGGAAAGGCCCTAAGTCTCTTTTCCTCTCATTAAGTTCTCTTAATAAGGGAAGCACTTTGTAACTTTAGCTGCTGGCTGTGCTCCTTAAGCCTGGCATCTCCGAGTTCCTCCCGAGGGGCACATCACTCTGCTTTCATGTGCGTATCCTATTTTCAAACAGGGCCAGGGCACCCTTCCTGTGGCCCTCACCCCCAGACCCTCTTTCCTCCCCAAACAGGCAACACCAGAGGCTGCAAAGGGCCCATCAAGGCACCTGCCTGAAGCCCTTCCTGCTTCTCTTCCAGGCTTCCCTCTGTTCCTGGCTCTGCCGTGAGCCCCGTGGAAGAGGTTCAGGAAGGCTCTGGCTCTCAGGAGTGCCTGCCTGCCTGCCTTGCCAGCACCCATTGCCATCCTCCGGGTATCGTCCGGCTCAGCCAATTAGCAGAGGATCCATTATTCACAAGGAGCGTGTCCACCCGTCCCTCGCCCGTGCCCGGCCTTTGCCTGCTGGCGCTTCCTTGGCCTACCTTCAGCTCGGGCATGCTGCCAATGAGCTCGTAGGGGAGCTTCACCTCCGGCTTCTTGGTGTAATCGAGTGGGACCAGCTGTGGGGCCAAGTCGCGGTACCTGTCAAACAACCTGCGGCACAAGGAAGGAAAGTGCAGGAATGCCCCCCCCTCTCTCTCTCTGGGGCAGGAGGAGGGGCCCATCACCCTCAAGGGGTGGGGAGGGGGCACAGTGGATGATGGGACGCAAGGGGGCTGCCTGGGGGTGGGGGTGGGGGGCCACGTGTGTTAGCGTTCTGTTCAGCACTAAGAAACATGCCCCCCAGAGTCCCTCCAAGTCCCTCCAGGTTAAAATACATGGGTTGAATTTTCTCATATAGTACGGTGCTTATCAAGTATGCACCCCATATTTCACCCACCCACATCTGCCAAAAGATGCATTTTTAGGAATTCTCTAGATTCTCCATTATTTCAGTGGGATTCGCTATTATCCCTGGTTTTCTGTTTTCACAGTAATTTCAGGATAATACTGATAGAGGCAAGCTTCCAACTTAATGGGGCAAGGAATCCATTCTGGGTTATAGTTTGGATTTTAAAGGAACTGACCAAGGTGCTGATATTATGTGCATGACAGGCTTCAGTACCTTGAACAGCTCCTTTAGGATGTTGTCCTGATTTGTCTCTCAAGAACAGCCTTAAAACAACGTGGTAAGTACATGAAAAGTTCGTTACTTCAGCAAAACATAAAGAACAGCACACACAGTTGTATAATGCAAATAATGCAAAAGAAAGCAAAGAAGTCTTAATGCAAACACAGTTCTTAAGTCTCTGATAAATTCCCAAATCAAGTAGCAGTCTTATTTCAGACAAAGAAACAACAATAAATCCTTAGCAGCAGTTTCCCAAACGCAGACTCGAAGCAGGCACAAGGGGAGCAAAGGCTTAAGCAATAGTCTGTTTGTTACCATTGAAAGCTGACCACTCCTGCTTCTGATTTATAGCCCTGAGTTCCCTCGTCTGCAGCTGTTAGGGCGGTTCAGTGTTTTTGGCAGCTATTCTAGCTGAATGGCGTCTCTGCTCTGTTTCTTTTCACCTTTCCTGAAATGTGGGTACTTGCAAAATCTCCTCCTCAGATTCCAACTCCCCCTCTAATTCCTGAACACTTTCCTGCTCCCCTTCCTCTTCTGAAGATGAGGAATCCCTTACAAATGTGACCAAAATCCAGAGTGGATGTCAGCAGGAAGGGGCAATGGGGCCCCAAGGTACTGAGACGGGCCTCTGCTTATCTTTTTCCAAGAGCTGTGGGGCCCTGTCCCAGCTGGACTGCTGACCTGAAGGTTGGGTTGCTGACCTGAAGGTTGCCGGTTCGAATCCACAAGATGGGGTGAGCTCCCGCCTGTCAGCTCTAGCTTGCGGGGACATGAGGGAAGCCTCCCTGCAGGATGGTAAGACAACGGGTCAATGTTCCCTGGGTAATGTCTTGGTAGACAGCCAATTCTCTCACACTAGGAGAGACTTGCAGTATGTTCTCAAGCCAGGTGAGCTTCCATCTGTCAGCTCTAGCTTGAGGGGACATCAGAGAAGTCTCCCAGCAGGATGGTAACACAACCGGGCAATGTTCCCTGGGTAATGTCTTGGTAGACAGCCAATTCTCTCACACTAGGAGAGACTTGCAGTATGTTCTCAAGCCAGGTGAGCTTCCATCTGTCAGCTCTAGCCTGCGGGGACATCAGAGAATTCTCCCAGCAGGATGGTAACACAACCGGGCAATGATCCCTGGGTAATGTCTAGGTAGACAGCCAATTCTCTCACACTAGGAGAGACTTGCAGTATGTTCTCAAGTCAGGTGAGCTTCCATCTGCCAGCTCTAGCTTGCGGGGACATCAGAGAAGTCTCCCAGCAGGATGGTAACACAACCGGGCAATGATCCCTGGGTAATGTCTTGGTAGACAGCCGATTCTCTCACACCAGAAGCGACTTGAAGTATGTATTGTCAAAGGATTCCATGGCTGGAATCACTGGGTTGCTGTGAATCTTTCAGGCCGTATGGCCATGTTCCAGAAGCTGTGGGCAAAAACGTCAGGAGAGAAAGCTTCCCTCCCTCCAGGTGTTTTGGACTGCAACTCCCACCATTCCTCACAGCCTCAGGCCCTTTCCTTTTCCCCCTCGGCCGCTTAAGCGGCCGAGGGGGAAAAGGAAGGGGCCTGAGGCTGTGAGGAATGGTGGGAGTTGCAGTCCAAAACACTTGGAGGGCCAAATGTTCCCCATACCTGATCTATGCCTAGAGATACTGACCAGGAAAGTGCTCAGAAGCTGGGCTCCCTGTAAGGGAGGGGCAGGGTAGATTGGGGGGGGGGCTCTCCTCTTTGGAGCCTACTCTAACCCCCCCCTCCCCCTCCCGCCTGTCATCAGGAAAGTGGCCGAGGACAATGAGGCAGAAGTTTCAAAAGGGCTCCCTATCAATAATGAATGCCTTATTCATGATACAATTATGGTCTTGGCTTCCGTTCCAGACATGAAAAACATTGCCAGACTTGGGTTTCATGGGCCGCAGCCTCCCAGAGAGGGGACGAGCGGGCGTCCAGTCCCAGGGCCAGTCCTGTCACCCCCTTGCCCCTCGAGGCTCCTTCTGACCACCCAGCCATGCCCTCTTTGACCTCCCAATGGCCCCAGAGGGAGGGAGGGAGGGAGGGAGGGAGGGAGTGGGCGACTGGCCCAAGGGCACCAGCCCCGGCCTCGGTTCATGACCCCGGGCTGAACCTCCATGGAGGTTATTGTTGGGTTTCACCCCTGGATTACACGAGTCTCCAGTCCTCAATGAGTAGCTAGATTTAGAAACAGGATTTTTCATGTCAGGAGCGACTTGAGAAACTGCACGTCGCTTCTGGTGTGAGAGAATTGGCTGTCTGCAAGGACGTTGCCCAGGGGATGTTATGATGTTTTGACCATCCTTGTGGGAGGAAGGCTTCTCTCATGTCCCCGCATGGAGCTGGAGCGGATAGAGGGAGCTCATCCACGCTCTCCCCGGGTTGGATTCGAACCAGCAACCTTCAGGTCAGCAACTGAGCCCCCAGATGGCGTAGTGGACTAAGTGACTTGAAGGTTGGGTTGCTGACCTGAAAGCTGCCAGGTTCGAATCCCACCCGGGGAGAGTGCGGATGAGCTCCCTCTCTCAGCTCCAGCTCCATGCGGGGACATGAGAGAAGCCTCCCACAAGGATGGTCAAAACATCAAAACATCCGGGCAACGTCCCCTGGGCAACGTCCTTGCAGATGGCCAATTCTCTCACTCCAGAAGCAACTCAAGTTGCTCCTGACACGAAAAAAAAAAAAAGGTCAGCAACTCAGCCTTCAAGTCATCAGTCCTGCCAGTACAAGGGTTCAACCCACTGCGCCACCGGAAACAGGATTAGAGTGAGAGATTTATTATTTATTTACAGTAGAGTCTCACTTATCCAACATTCTGGATTATCCAATGCATTTTTGTAGTCAATATTTTCAATACATCGTGATATTTTGGTGCTAAATTCGTAAATACATTAATTACAGTAAAGTCTCACTTATCCAAGCTAAACGGGCCGGCAGAAGCTTGGATAAGCGAATAGCTTGGATTATAAGGACTGATCAAGGAAAAGCCTATTAAACATCAAATTAGGTTATGATTTTACAAATTAAGCACCAAAACTTCATGTTATACAACAAATTTGACAAAAAAATGATTCAATACGCAGTAATGTTATGTTGTAATTACTGTATTTACGAATTTAGCACCAAAATATCACGATATATTGGAAACATTGACTACAAAAATGGCTTGGATTATCCAGAGGCTTGGATAAGCGAGGCTTGGATTAGTGAGACTCTACTGTACTAGGTAGCACTGCTGCGTATTGAACTACTTTTTCTGTCAAATTTATTGTATAACATGATGTTTTGGTGCTTAATTTGTAAAATCATAACCTAATTTGATGTTTAATAGGCTTTTCCTTAATCCCTCCTTATTATCCAACATATTCGCTTATCCAACATTCTGCCGGCCCGTTTATGTTGGATAAGTGAGACTCTACTGTATTTACAGTATTTATATTCCGCCCTTCTTTCTCACCCCGAAGGGGACTCAGGTAGGATCACATTACACATATAAGGCAAACATTGAATGCCTTGACATAGAACAAAGACAAACGCAGGCTCCGAGCTGGCCTCGAACTCATGACCTCTTGGTCAGAGTGATTTGTTGCAGCTGGCTGCTCACCAGCCTGCGCCACAGCCCGGGCCCAGGAAAGGGATTCCTTTCTCTGCACATTCCTATGCATGCCTTTCTAGGAGGGGCCTTCTGTCTCCACTCTCCACGCTTGACTGCTATCTCCTCCCCCATTTGAAGATGTAGCCATGCGATCTCTTTCAGGGACGAGGCAATTTCGTCTTTAAATTTATGCCATTTCTATCTTGCCTTTCTCCCCCGAGGGGACTCAAGGCAGCTTACAAATCTGGCAAGTTTCAATGCCAATAAAACAATAATAAAATAGAGTAAGACATTGAGCAATTAAAAACAATTAGGCATTAAAACATATGAACAATATACAAAACTTGAAATATATAAAGTGCATAAATCCATTTGTCCAAAAATCTTGTGCATAATCCATGAACCAGACCGTGTCGAAGCCATAAAAAATTTATTTGTTAAACTCTTGTGTGCATAGCCAGGTCTAAAGGCATTTTGATTGCCCTAGGCTCTGGCCGTGTGGCCAGCCTCCCTTGCTTCTTGCCCATCTTGCCATTCTCTAGGCAAGACGTAGCTGCATGGATATTTTTGCCTTTTACCTTCCTTAGAATGTGAGATTTAGAAAGCTAGTCAGCTCCAAGAACTTTCCTATCAAGAATGTAGTCCTTTTATTTTAATAAATACTTTTGAACCTAAAGTGTGCCTCTGCAATCCTGTGCCATCCTAAGGAATGTTGGGAATCACCTGGACGACTCAAGTCTAAATGTGGTCAGATAGATGATAGAGTGAGATTGAGGGAATCCTTTCCCTGTTTCCAAAGCATGCCTAGACAGGCTTTACTGTGTTTCACTCTCCTGTGTACGTCACATCCCTTACTTTGAAGTTAGTAGAAAAGGGAATCTTTAGGGACACTAACTTCTCATTGGTCAGAATGTCTTTTATGGCCCCAATAAACTGGACCATGAGGTTGGAACCATTTTGGTTCTCTCTTCTCCCTTTGTTCTTCAAGCTAACAAGAAGCATCCTGCCATCTCTCCTGGCAAGATGTAACTATTTAGATGTTTGTTATTTTTCCTTAGAAACCAGTCTAGAGTAGACTAGACAGCTCCCAAGCCTTTCTATCTACAATGGAGTTCTTTTTACCTGAATAAATGTTTTTGAACTTTTACTGAGACTCTGCAATCAATTGCCATCCTAAGCTGAAAAGCTTCTCTTTGCTCACCCCGTATAAGTAACTGTTGCATTTGAAAGCTTTTGCTTTTGCTACTCTGCTGCATTTTAGTGGAATCTCCCCCAGAGAGGGTTAAAGTGAGTCTAACCGCACAGAGGTTACCACAACAAGGAAGAGAAGCTTAACCTAGCTGGCCACACGTAAGCTTCTGCTGGTTGTGAAGTGTGCTTCTAGCACTCTGCTATATTTTGGGTGGAATCACCCCAAGTGAGGGTTATCTTGAGTCTAACCACTCAGAGATTCCCAACAGTTATGATCTATAAAGCCCTAAACAGTTCGGGCCCTGCCTATCTTTGTGACTGCATCCCCCCTGTGTACAAATGTTAGGATCTGCCAGGGAGGCCCTTCTCGCGGTCCCACCACCATCACAAGCGTGGTTGGTGGGGACGAGGGAGAGACGGGGCCTTCCTTCTCGGTGGTGGCCCCCCGGCTTTGAACTCCCTCCCCAGGGAGATTGTAATAATAGACTTTATTTCTACCCCGACTCCATCTGTCTCCCATAAGGGACTTGGGGTGGCTTACAGGGCTCTCGTAATGTCACAATATATACGGTACAATAAATACGGATACATCAGTATAAAAGGAAAACATAATCCATACCATCAATACATAAAACAATACCACAGTAAAATCAATCAACCCTAAAATACACATCAGTAAAATGTTATGGTAACAATAGACACAAAATGAGCAACAACCAGCCAGTCATGTAAAGGGATTTCAGTGAGAAAACTAATGAGTCTCCAATTTGAACCTTTTGGGCTCTGTACCTCTTGGAAAGCTTGGTTAAAGAGCCAAGTTTTTAGGTTGGACCAAAAACATTGCAGGGTGGGGGCCAGCCTAATTTTCCTTGGGAAGGCGTTCCAGACCCGAGGGCCACCACTGAGAAGCCTCTCTCTCCCTCGTCCCTACCGACCATACTTGTCAAGGCAATGGTGGGACTGAGAGGAGGGCCTCCCCGGTGGAACTCAGAGTCTGTGCTGGTTAGTAGAAAGAGATGTGGTTGCGAAGATAGGCTGGACCCAAACCGTATAGGGCTTTGTAGGTAATAAACTGCACTTTGAATTGGGACCGGAAACTTGTCGGCAGCCAGTGGAGCTGCTTCAGTAGAGGCACAGTATGCTCCCGATAAGAAGCCTTGGTTAACAATCTGGCTGCTGACCTTTGCATTAATTGCAGTTTCCAAGCTGTCTTCAAAGGCAGCCCCATATAGAGCGCATTGCAGTAGTCCATCCTGGATGTAAGTAAAGCATAGACCCACCCTGTCCTCCTTCTCAAGGGAACCGAAGACTTGGATGTTCAGGCATAGAAGCCTTGGAGAACGCCGAGCCCCAAGGGTCCGCAGTGAGTGGCCCAGCCCCGCACTTGCACCCCATGCCCTTGCTCCTTGGCTACAACTTGCACTGGCCCATGCCTTGTTCTTGTTTATAGTTTGGCCCTATTTTAGGACAGTTGTCCAGGGCTGTAGCCAAGGGGGGGGGGGGTTAGGGATTCAAAAAGAAACCTGGTTTACTCATGAATTTTAACTGATTCACTAATCCCCCCTGAGTGTCCATTGAAGTTTATCTGTTTTGAGTGTCCATTGAAGTTTATCGAGGGAGCCTAATTTCTAAATTACTTTCATGATAAGCCAAAAAGAAGTTTCAACCCCTCCCCCGATATTTTTTTTCTGGCCATGGTCCTGACTGTCACCAGAGGTTCTTGGGCGCTGTTCTGAGTTTAACTTGTTGTTTCATCTGCTCTTGGTTTGACTTTTGCATTGTACTCTGTGTATATTTTGTGCCTTGTTTTGGGCACCTTAAGCTGCCGGAGTCCGTTTGGGGAGATGGAGGGTTTCCCCCCCCCCCCCAAATTAAGTTATTATTATTGTTATTATTATTTCTCGCTGGGGGGGGGCGGAGGAGGGAGGGAGGGAGGGAGGGTCCCAGGGGCGCCTTGGTTCCTTGCGACTCCCCCCAGGCCATTCCGGCGGAGCGGAGCAGAGCAGAGGGTCTGGGGCCGATTCCGAAGTGAGGGGGGGGGGCAGCGGGACAGGGGCTCTCTTTCCTCCCCCCTCCCGCCCCCCCCCCCCCCAAAGGAGCCTTTGCAGGGGCGCCTGGGTGCCTCTCACCTCAGGATCTCTTTCCTGGTGAAGAAGGTCGCGTCCTGCAGGGAGAGAGAGAGGGGCGGGCGGGTCAGGGCCAGGCCGGGCGCCCCCTCCCCACTCCCCCCCCAGCCTCCCCCCCCACTTTCCCCGCCCACCTGATAGGCGTCCAGCTGCTCCGGCGTGAACACGGTCTGCTTGTTGCCCATCGTCTCATGGCTCCCGCGCCTCCCGGGCCGGACCTAGGAAGGGAGGGGGGGAGGGGGGCTCTCCGGGGAGGGAGGGGATCCGGTGTCGCTTCATGGGGCCCAGGGGAGGGGGAGGGGGAGGGGTTGGGCCCCGCCCCTCCGAGGGAGAGGGAGGGAGGGAGTCCTCCTGCGTCCGAAGCCCCGAGACGTGGCTGGAAGCAGAGCCGGCCCTAGGTATTTTTCAAGTGTAGGCGAACAGAATTTTGGCGCCCCCCGCCCCAAACCAATCACTGAAAAATAAAAGCGTTGGATAAGCGAAAATGTTGGATAATAAGGAAGTATAAAGGAAAAGCCTATAAAACATCAAATTACATTATGATTTTAAAAATTAAGCACCAAAACATCATGTTTTACAACAAATCAATAGAAAAAGCAGTTCAATACATGGTAATGTTATGTAGGAATTACTATATTTGCGAATTTAGCACTAAACATTGAACAGGGATATAGGGCAGTGTGGACTTAGATAACCCAGATAGCCCTCAGTATTAAAAAAACCCTCTAAAATCAGGACAATAAATAAAGAACAATACTCTGAAAACAGAAGAAATCCAGACAGTAAACAATCAGGGGCAGCTAACTCCTCCCAAAAAAAGATTCTCCCAGGCAAGAAGAAGCCAGGCCTTGAAGCCACAGGGCCATTAAATGCTAATCAAGGTGATTAATTGCAACATTCACACCTGCTTCAAAGAAAAGTTCTTTCTCCCACCCTGGACCTTCTACAGATATATCAACCCCACATGCCTAGCTTCCAAGTTCCTACAGACCTCACAATCTCTGAAGGCCCCAAAGGTGGGCTCGCGTGGTGCGATGGTGGGTCTGCGCCGGCCGGAAGGCCCAGCGCGGTCGCTGGAAGGCCCGAAAGAGAAGGAGGTGGAGAGTGGTGCCCTCCTCCCAGGACGATGGTGCCCCCGGGACGATGGCGCCACAGGCAAGTGCCTAGTTCACCTTATGGTTGGACCGCCTCCGGCTGGAGGGGCCGCCCGCCTGACCAGGACCCCGGAGAGAGAGGCCGCACTCAAGGAGGCAGGACAGCAGCTCAAGTGGCCAATGCTGTCTCCAAAGAGAACTGGGTAGTCGGAGGCTTTCGTGGCCGTAATCACCGGGTTGCTGTGAGTTTTCCGGACTGTGTGGCCATGTTGCAGGAGCATTCTCTCCTGACCTTTCGCCCGCATCTATGGCAAGGCATCCTTAGAAGTTGTGTCTGTTGGCAACTAGGTGAGCGAGGTTTATATATATCCCTGTGGAATGACCCATTTCCCCTGTTTTTGGGTGTTGTTCGTTATTTAGTGTCCTGAACGACTGACAGCAGAGGGACGCTGAGGAAGAAAGACAACCTACAAATGATCTCCAGACCCACTAAGAAAATCCATAGGGACCCCAAACGCAGCAGCATTGCCCGGGCAGGGAGGGATCAAGGGACATGAAAGGCCGGAGAAGTCAGCCATAGTAGAACTCCTGAGGAACCCACCTGGACGGAGTATAGGATTGGAAAAGACAGAACTGCTGGACCACTCTCACAACAACCACCATGTCAGACTACACAGAGGAGCCACTGAAATCCACAAGAAGCATGTGGACAATTTCAACAGAAAGGAGGAAACCATGGAAATGAATACAGTCTGGCTCCCAGTGTTGAAAAAACTCTAGAATCAGGACAGTAAATAAAGAACACCACGCAGAAAACAGGGGAATTCTAGACAGGAAGAAATCAGGGCCAGCTAACACCTCCCAACAAAGGATTCCCCCAGGCAGCAACAGACCTCACAACCTCTGAGGATGCCTGCCATAGATGTGGGCAAAACGTCAGGAGAGAATGCTTTGGGAACATGGCCATAGAGCCCGGAAAATTCACAACAACCTACTTTTTGATTTTGTATTGTTTTGTATTACTTTAAATTTTTTACATGTTTCCGCATGTGGTGGACCTGTCATAAGGCCCACACATATTGGACAGCTGTTCAGGAAGTAATCCAAAGAATTTTGCAACAGAATATACCGTTTCCACCAGAAATATTTTTGTTGGAACTGGCAAATGTTGTCATCAATAAGAAAAACATGGTTTTCTTTCAAAATGCTATGACAGCAGCCCAAATAGTTTATGCAAGAGACTGGAAAGGAAGTATTATTCCACCTGTAAGTGAATGTCTGACCGAACTGCTAAACTTTGCAGAATTTAGTAAATTGACTTGCTTCCTCAGAAATGAAACAATACAATGTTTTCAAAATGATTGGAAACCTTTCACAGAATATGTAGGTAGAATATTGAAAGACTGGCTCATAGTGGCATCGGGTGACTAGAAATACACTGACAGAAAGACCAAAATTATGATAAATGTTATGCAGCTGGGTCACCTTTGTATACTTTATGTAATATGTTTCTGTATATATAAAAATATACATTGCTTGTTAAGAGCCTTGAGAGTACAAAATATTGCAAAACCCTATTCCGGTGCAGGGTGCGGAAGTTTGATTTCAAATAGGATACACATTTTATGTATGTATGTGTTTATTTATTTACAGTATTTATATTCTGCCCTTCTCACCTTGAAAGAGACTCAAAGCAGCTCACAGAACCACTTACGACAAGCATCCAATGCCGTTATACAATTAACAAGGACAGGCAATACACAGACAGAGGCAAAGGCCTTTTTTCCCATCTTATTTCTGGCATCTTGGAGGCTGTGCCCACCTGTGGCCACTGGGGGTGCTGTTGCTCCACCTTCCATGCTGAGGAGCTTTTTGGACCTTAAACGTCCTCCCGATCCTCTCAACCGATGTCCTTAAGGACGCCTTTATTACCTCCCCGCTAAAAGCAGTACCTATTTATCTACCCACATTTCTGCTTTCAACCTGTTACGTGGGCAGGTGAGCTGGGCCTGATGGCAAGTGCTCACCCCGACCCGGGATTGAACTGGTGACCTTTCAATCGGCAGAATTTTTTGCAGAACAGCATATGTTTTACTATTATTAGAAGGTGTAAAAGTACCACTGTTAATTGGTGGCTTTATATACCAATATTTATGTTATAATGTGTACATTTTGGACATAATAATAAAAACTGTAAAAAAAAAAAGAAGAAAAAATGAAATGGATGAAGTGTAAAGAAATAAAGGCAGCGATATGATGTAATGGTCAATTAATTTAGTGTTTTCAGTAATTATCAAATGCATTTTTAAAACAGTATTTAATTTTAATATCCTCCTGCAGGGTAGGTAAAGTTTGTGTAAATAAATATATTTATCAAACATTATGATTTAGGGCAGGGGTCCTCAAACTTTTGAAGCCGAGGGCCGGTCCACAATCCTTCAGACTGTTGAGGGGCCGAATTATCATTTGGAAAAAAAAAACCGAACAAATTCCTATGCACACTGCACATGTCTTATTTTTTGTAGTGCAAAACAGCAACAACAACAATGAAAGAACAATACAGTATTTTAAAATGAAAACAATTTTAACCAACATAAACCTATCAGGATTTCAATGGAAAATGTGGGCCTACTTCTGGCCAATGAGATAGTCAAGTTAATTAGGACTGTTGTTGTTGTGTGCCTTCAAGTCATTTCAAACTTTGGCTGAGCCTAAGTCTAAAATTAATTATTTATTTACTGCATTTATTTACTACATTTATATCCCACCCTTCTCACCACAAAGGGGACTCGGAGCAGCTGTATGTACATACAATATATTATATTATTAGCATAGCACAATATTAGCATTATATATTACTATATTGAACTATATCACTATACTGTAATATTATATGTAATATATATCATATAATTAATATTATTATATAGGATTATTATTAGTATTATATTGTGTAACATAATATTAGTATCAATACTATATGTATATACAATATATTATATTATTAAATTTTTATTTATTTATTTATTTCCAGAATTTATACCCCGCCCTTCTCACCCGGGGGGACTCAGGGCGGCTTACACAGTTGGCAACATTTAATGCCAAGAACATAATAATAAAACAAAAAACAGTACATATAATCAATTAAAACTATAAAAATACATCATTAAAATACATTATAAAAATTAAAACATAAGTAAATTAGCTCCATTTGTCTAAAAACCTCATGCTTCAGCCTTCAATCGGACCATGTCGACGTTATCATATTACTCGTTAAAAGCTTGTGCACACAGCCATGTTTTCACAACCTTTCTAAAACTCAAAAGGGTTGGGGCTTGCCGTATTTCTCTGGGGAGGGTGTTCCACAGCCGGGGAGCCACCACCGAGAAGGAAGGCCCTGTCCCTCGTTCCCACCAGCCGCGCCTGCGAGGCAGGTGGGACCGAGAGCAGGGCCTCTCCAGATGATCTTAGGGATCTAGCTGGCTCATATGAGGAGATACGTCCGGATAAGTAAATTGGGCCAGAACCGTTTAGGGCTTTATAGGTCAAGACCAGCACTTTGAATTGGGCTCGGTAGCATATCGGCAGCCAGTGGAGCTGGCTTAGCAGGGGGGTGGTACGCTCCCTGTAAGCCGCCCCAGTTATAAGCCTGGCTGCCGCCCGTTGTACTAGTTGGAGCTTCCGGGCCGTCTTCAAAGGCAGCCCCACGTAGAGAGCGTTGCAGTAATCCAAACGAGCTGTAACCAGAGCCATTAAAACTGATATAAAAATATTATATTATAAAACTGAGGGCGAAGGCCAGGTAAATGACCTTGGAGGGCCACATCCGGCCCCCGGGCCTTAGTTTGGGGACCCCTGATTTAGGGTATATAGCAGATATATTGCAACCTTGTATATAAACAGCCTGTCAATCAAATTCCGTCTCTCTTCGTATGACGGAGGTCCTTCTGAAGCACCGCAGCGACATCTAGTGGGCAATAGAGCATTGCAGACAGACAGGCTGTCTCCTGTGTCGTCGAAGGCTTTCATGGCCGGAACCACTGGGTTGCTGTGAGTTTTCCGGGCTGCTTGGCCATGTTCCAGAAGCATTATCTCATGACGTTTCGCCCACATCTAGGGGAGGCATCCTCAGAGGTTGTGAGGTCTGTTGGAAACGAGGCAGGTGGGGTTTGTTTATGTATCTGTGGAATGATGAAAGAACTCTTGTCTGTTGGAGGTAAGTGTGAATGTTGCTATTGGCCACCTAGACTACCATTGAATGGACTTGCAGCGTCAAAGCCTGGCTGCTTCCTGCCTGGGGGCTTCCTGCCTGGGGGAATCCTTGGTTGGGAGGTGTTAGCTGGACCTGATTGTTTCCTGCGTGGAATTCCTCTGTTTTCAGAGTGTTGTTCTTTATTTACTGTCCTGATTTTAGAGTTATTTTTAATATACTGGTGACCAGATTGTGTTTATGTTCATGGTTTCCTCCTTTCTGTTGAAGTTGTCCACATGCTTCTTGTGGATTTCAGTGGCTTCTCTGTGTGGCCTGACATGGTGGTTGTGAGAGTGGTCCAGCATCTCTGTGTTCTCTGATCATCTTCTGTGTCCAGCTTGGTCCATCAATTGCTCTGCTCTGGCTGACTTCTCCGACTGAGTGAGTCTGCAGTGCCTTTCGTGTTCCTTGAACATTAAATCAGGACTGTAAATAAAGAACAACACTCAAAAGACAGGGGAATTGCAGACAGGAAACAATCAGGCCCAGCTAACACCTCCCAACAGGAAGCAGACAGGCTTTGAAGCTGCAAGGCCATTCAATGCAAAGCAAGGTGGCCAATGGCAACATTCACACTTGCCTCAAACAGACAAGAGTTTTTTCTCCCACCCTGGACATTATTCCTTCCTCACTTCCTTAGGCGATCCCTCGTTGTCCGAGGATGACGGCCTTCCCAGTGTAGTGTCTTGGCGGTGGGTCCGTGGGTGGCTGTGGGGCCCTATTCTTCACCCGCATGTTCGTTCTTCCACAGCAAGGACATCCATTTCCAGACAAGATCCGGTCCCGGTCAGGGTTGGCTTGAGGCGCCTTCCTCTTGGCACGCTTCTCCCTTCCGCCCTCCATTTCTGCTTCTTCAACTTCCACAGCACTGCTGGTCACAGCTGACCTCCAGTTAGAGTGCTCCGTTCTCAGTGTCTCTGCCACAGTTTTTGAGGTCACCAACATTACATTTCCTGTTCTTCAGTTGGGAGTAGAATAGCTGCTTTGGGAGACAATGGTGATCTTTGGGCATTCGGACAACGTGGCCTTCAGTCCAGCAGAGGTGATGGCCTAGGAGCATCACTTCAATACTGGTGCTCTTTGCTTCTTCTTCCAGATTTTGACAATTTTCCGCCTTGCAGGATTTTCCGGAGGCAACGCTGATGGAATTGCTCCAGGAGTTGAGTGTGACGCCTGTAGATGGTCCACGTTTCGCGGGCGTGGAGCAGGGTTGGGAGGGGAATGGCTTTGTAAACAAGCCCCTTGGTCTCCCTACGGAGGCCCCCATCCTCAAACACTCCCGGCTTCATTCCACAGATAGGTAAACCACACTGGCCTCGTTTCCAACAGGCCACTCAACCTCCGAGGATGCCTGCCACAGATGGGGGCGAACTGTCTTCCGCTGCGCCTTTGGATAACCGAGCCCATGGCTATAGTAGTTGCACAGGCCACCTCTTTGACCTGAAACACTGCACTTTATTCCTCTGCCCCAAAGCATCTTAGAATATCACATTCCATTTTAGTTCTAGTGGTTCCTCCAGGCCATCCTCTCCTCCATCCCAGTGGTCTTTTTTCTTTGCAGATTCATATGTTATTTGAGTGATTATTTTGCTTCTGTTTATGTGATTGTTTTAGTTAATTGTTATGTTTTGTTTTCGTTTCTAATTCTTATAGCGTTTTATAGTGTTTTCAGTGTTTTATTGTACAATGTTTTATGCTGATTTTATATTGGAAACCGCCCAGAGACGGCGGCATACAAATAAACTTTTACTTACTTACTTACTTACCGTCAGGAGAGAATGCTTCCGGAACAGGGCCAGACAGCCCGGAAAACTCTCAGCAACCCACGGTAGTTCTCCTTCTGCCGCGAGGGGGCGCCCTAGGACAGCGCCCCGCTCCTCACCGGCGGCGCCTGCGCACTGGCCCGTCGTGTCTTTTTCCCAAGCGGAAGGCAGGCTTGTTTGTCCGGCGCGGATCTCCTTGGGCTGCCCTGATTGGCTGGGCGGGAGGCGGGCTCTCTGGGGCCGCTCCCCTGATTGGTTGCTGAGCAAGTGGCGGCGGAGGAGCCCGGCCTGGAGGAGGAGAAGGCCAAGGCGGCGGCGGCGGCGGCGGCGGAGGCGGCGGCCATGGAGCTGAGCGAGATGCTCTACAACAAGTCCGAGTACATCGAGACGGTGAGCGGGCCCGGAGGGAGGGAGGGAGGGAGGGAGGGAGGGGGGCAGCCGGGAGGGGCCCGGAGGGGGGGGCGCCTGGGGCTCCGCCTCTCCCGGAAGCGCGGCCTTCCCCTCAGCGGCCCCTTGCCCTCCTCCTTTCCCCGCAGGCCTCCGGGAACAAGGTCAGCCGGCAGTCGGTGCTCTGCGGGAGCCAGAACATCGTCCTCAACGGGAAGGTGAGCGGGCGGGCGGGAGACCGGGCGGGCAGCACTCTCTCCTGACGTTTCGCCTGCTCCTGTGGCTGATGGCCTCCTCAGAGGTTCTGCTGGAAGTGAGGCAAGTGGAGGGTATATACCAGGGGTCCCCAAACTAAGGCCCTGGGGCCGGATGTGGCCCTCCAAGGTCATTTACCTGGCCCTCGCCCTCAGTTAATAATAATAATAATAATAATAATAATAATAAAACTTTATTTATACCCCGCCACCATCTCCCCAACGGGGACTCGGGGCGGCTTACATGGGGCCATGCCCAGGACAATACAATATAGCAAAATATAAAAACAACATATCATAATACAATTAAACAATACAATAAATAATCATGTACAGTACAACACAAAATCAAAAAAGCAATATAACAGGGCGGGCCGCATGAACACTCAATTAAAACTTGGGGTGAGAAAAAGATAAGAATAAAAACCACGGGGAACAGGGACATAAGATAGAAAATCAGTCTAGAGCAGGGTTCCTCAAACTTTTGAAGCCGAGGGCCGGTCCACAATCCTTCAGACTGTTGAGGGGCCGAATTATCATTTGGAAAAAAAAACCCGAACAAATTCCTATGCACACTGCACGTCTTATTTTTTGTAGTGCAAAACAGCAACAACAACAATGAAAGAACAATACAGTATTTTAAAATGAAAACAATTTTAACCAACATAAACCTATCAGGATTTCAATGGAAAATGTGGGCCTACTTCTGGCCAATGAGATAGTCAAGTTAATTAGATTGTTGTTGTTGTGTGCCTTCAAGTCATTTCAAACTTTGGCCGAGACTAAGTCTAAAATTAATTAATTATTTACTGCATTTATTTACTGCATTTATATCCCACCCTTCTCACCCCAAAGGGGACTCAGAGCAGCTGTATGTACATACAATATATTATATTATTAGCATAGCACAATATTAGCATTATATATTACTATATTGAACTATACCACTATACTGTAATATTATATGTAATATATAACATATAATTAATATTATTATATAGGATTATTATTAGTATTATATTGTGTAACATAATATTAGTATCAATACTATATGTATATACAATATATTATATTATTAAAACTGATATAAAAATATTATATTATAAAACTTGTGGGAACAAGGGAGAGGGCCTTTTCTGCTGTGGCCCCCCGATTATGGAACTCACTGCCCATTGAAATCAGGCAAGCCCCCACTCTTTTAGCCTTTAGGAAAGATTTAAAAACCTGGCTTTTCCGGTGTGCTTTCGGAGAGTAACTATTACACACTTCTTTTGTTACTCCTTCTGGAGTTGTCTTATTTTAGGGGAAACAGGGTATGTGCTTTGAAATACGACAGTTCCAATTCCAGCTCCCATAACGGTCAAAGGTGTATGAGATCTCTCTGATAACATTCTCCCTACGGGGCCTCCAACGGCTGACCACTTGGAGGGAGGGGGGCTGCTTCTTCCTGGGGGTCGGAGGGGCCAGGCGGGACTTGGCCACAGCGTTTCTCCCCCTCTTTATTCCCCCCCCCCCAGACCATAGTCATGAAGGACTGCATCATCCGGGGGGACCTGGCCAACGTGCGGGTGGGGCGACACTGTGTGCTGAAGAGCCGGAGCGTCATCCGCCCGCCCTTCAAGAAGTTCAGCAAAGGGTAAGCGGGGCACCCGTGATTCAGGAATCGGGCCTTCACCAAAGACATACCGTTAAAGTTAACCTCGGGATTGATGTAAGAACTAATGTTATTGTCATGTTTGTGACCGTTGTTTATAGTTTTACAATAATAATAATAACTTAATTTTTATACCCCGCCCCATCTCCCCGAAGGGACTCGGGGCGGCTTACATGGGGCCTTGCCCGACACAACAATATAATAACAGCAACAAGACAATAAAACAAATATCCCAACAATACAATCTCCGCATCAATAAAACAGTCATAAAAATCAACATACAGCATAAAATGTTAAAAACAGGAGACTAATAGACAGATCTGGGCCAAAGTGCAGAATATTTCAAAATGGGGAGAGGTAGTTTCACAGCTAAAATAGTCAATAAAGTGCAATGTAATAATGGCAAAGCAACAACGATGGAGCTAATGTTGAATGGGCAAATAAATCGAAACCTACAACGATTAATCATCAAAGGCCTTTTGGAAGAGCCAGGTTTTAATGGTTTTAATCTATTGTTATATGTGGTTAATTCAATATGTGATGTTTTATATATGTAAGGCATTGTATTTTGCCAAGGATTGTGTTGTGAACCGCTTTGAAGACCCCTCAGGGGTGAGAAAAAAGCGGTATATAAATACAGTAATAAATAAATATTCAACTCTGGTAAATCCATTGTTATCCTAAGAAAAAATGAGTCACCATGGGTTTAACTGACAAGTACCCGCTAATGGAATAATAACAAGGTATTAGATATCGTTAAACATTGTATTATGTACAATAAAGGAATATAAATGCCAGATAAGCGGTTACAAATCACAAGCCTCCTGTGGTGGAGGCTCCTTCTTTGGAGGCTTTTAAGCAGAGGCTGGATGGCCATCTGTTGGGGTGCTATGAATGCGATTTCCTGCTTCTTGGCAGAATGGGGTTGGACTGGATGGCCCATGAGGTCTCTTCCAACTCTATTATTCTATGATTCTATGATTCTATAATCAAACTGTTGCATTCACAATATGATCAATGGTAGTTGTATTCACAATGTAATAATAATAACTATTTTTATACCTTGGGGCGGCTCACATGGGGCCTGGCCCGATAAAACAAACAAATAACAGTAACAAAGCAATAAAACAATTATCCCAGTAAAAACATCAACATCAATAAAAACAATCATTAAAATCAACAAGCAGGATACAGTGTTAAAAACAGAAGACTAGTAAACTTTCTTGTTTGTTAATTCTTAATTTCTTAATTCTTTATGAGAGGGCGCAAGTTTGCCCCTGTCTGGTTTAGACTTTGTTTGCATCTCCAAGATGGGGGGGGGGGGGGTCTTCAGGAGGATGCCCAGCGCAGTGTGTCCTGGTCCTGGGCCCTTGGCCACTCCACCCCTTCCCCAAAATCCACACCGCTTTGCCCCTCCCCTCCTCTCCCCCCCCCAGGGTGGCCTTCTTCCCACTGCACATCGGGGACCACGTCTTCATCGAGGAGGACTGCGTGGTCAACGCGGCCCAGATCGGCTCCTATGTCCACATCGGCAAGAACTGTGTCATCGTGAGTGCGCCCCTTCCTTTGTCGCATGCGGAAACGTGAAGCCGCCCTATGCTCTGTGGGAATCGCCTTGTGGCACTCCCTCTTTCTCACAGACACAAAGGTCATAAGTACTTTTCTTTTATTCCGCTTTGAGTGAGACAGGTTGTATTAGGCACTTTCAGAGAAAGAAGCAGACACAGACTCCTGTATTGGGTTTTAGAATAATGATATTGGTCACATAGGCAAAAGGGGATATTGCATCAACAGTTACACATATAATCTAACATTCATTCGTCATTCATTCCTCAAGCATTCTTGCCATCCTTCTTGTTGAGGTTGATCAGCTTCTTGAGAGGAGACGGCTGTTCATCGTGGTGTTTGAAATTGGTGTTCAGCTGGTCTGACACACCTTTCCTGAGAGCAAAGGGTCCTTTATGTAGTGTTTTCTGTTGATTTGGTTCTGAAAGTTGTAAATTACTGACAGACAGTTAAAATCCATCAGTTCCTAGACAGATGTATACATTGCTTAATTAGCTTTCCTTATCAAGGAGCCTTGTTTGCTTCCTTAATGTTGACAAACGTAAGGAGCCACCATGTTGACTTCCTTACCTAAAAGAACCATTGTCTTTCGTAATGTAAACAAGTTGGTTTTCCACCAAGAGTTAATCAAGCCAGCAATGTCAAGAGTTAATCATTTGTCACAGGTCTCATCAGCAAGTCCATGAATTGTAGTTTTCCAGGCCTTATTCCTTAGGATGGTATCTTCAGCCCAATTAGGCCACATTCATACACCTTTCTCACTCAAATCATACATAATATATTTCATAACATTAGATATTTCATGACACAAATGCAGGTCTCTGTGTCTCGGTGGGAGGTCTGCGTGGCCATTCTTTTCTCCACTTCACCCACCCATCCTTGGTGGGCCATGTTTCCATTTGCAGTTGGGGGAATCGGGGCAGAAAGTGGGGAGACAACAGCCACCCTGAAGAGCCCACGTCCCTTCTGGTCTGGCCCTCTGGCATGATGCTGGGCCACATCATCCAACTTGAATGCTTTTTAAACCAAAGTTCTTTTTAATTGCAATCTCCAGCATGAGGGTACATCAGAATTTTTATACAAACAACATTAGACATAGAGACATGAAGATTCTATGCAACTAAATTGGATTCAAAACTATCTACAGTTTCATTGGCTAACAAACAAACAAAGGGAGGTTTGCATTTTTATTCAGCATTCACAGGCATGTACACGCATTCATCCTCATTCGTGCATCACCGTTTCACCATTCTTTCTTCTGCTTTCAGGCCAGACCCTGTTTTCCCTGCAGCCTGCCAAACACAGTTCCAAAATGCCCAAACTTCAAAATGCCAAAATTCTAAAACCCCTAAGAACATGACTCCAAAACGCGCTCCTTCCTCTTCCCTTGAGAAAAGGAGGCAGGTGTGTCCAGAATTCTGCTTTCCATTACAGATTTGACACTCCCAAAATACATCCCTCTCCACAGAGCATAGTGGATGGACAGTGTCACTGTCTGTCACAATTTTTGGATTGCAATAAGGTCACTTACATAGCAATATTTGGCTGATGTTGTCCCAAAAAGCTGTAAATGAATGACAGACGTCTTCCATCTTAGAACATGTTGATTCCATCTCAGTTTCCTGGCAGATGGTGTTAGCCTTGTATTGACTTCCTTCTTAACAGAAGGAATCTTGTAAACATTTCATGAACTTAAAAGAGCCATTGTCTCTGATTAATATAAACATGTTGTTTTTCCCCAAAGGTTCCTTAAGTCTGCAAATGTTGACAGATGTAAACATTTCTCTTACCACTGTCACTGTTCTTCTCACAGTCAGTTCAGCAAGCAGGCAGTTAGTCATTGCAGGCCTTAATCTTAGAATGGTGTCTTCAGCCAAATTAGGGCCCATCCACACACCTTTCATACAATTCATTCAAACCACATATCATACTTTTCGTTGAGACAAGCCCCTCAGTAAACGGCTCCCTCGGCAGAGACGAGCAAGGGAGTGCCAGGAGGCAGGTCTGCCCGGGTTCAGCCTCCTGCCTTTCTCCAAATCTGGGCCCAAAGTGACTCAGTCGGCGCCTGTGTGTCCAGCCCCAGGGGCCCTGCTCTTTGGCCTCAGGGGCCTGGGCAGGCGGGGCCCGGCAGGACAGTGCTGGACGCTGGCTTGCGTTGTCTCCTTCCTTCCAGGGCCGCCGGTGTGTCCTGAAGGACTGCTGCAGGATCCTGGACAACACGGTGTTGCCCCCGGAGACGGTGGTCCCGCCCTTCACTACTTTCTCAGGCTGCCCAGGTCAGTGGGGGGGGGGATTGGGGGGGGGGCAGGATGCAGCCCTCTTCCGGGGCCGGGCCTTGTGCTCACGCGCCTCTTCCCTCCGCAGGGCTCTTCTCCGGAGAACTCCCCGAGTGCACCCAGGAGCTGATGGTCGACGTCACCAAGAGCTACTACCAGAAGTTCCTGCCCCTCACCCAGGTCTAGCCCTCTCCTCCCACCGCCCCCGGCTGACGGAAGACCACCAAAGCGCAGCCGCCTCCTGAGAGTGAGGAAGGGAGGCCCTGGCAGTGGTTCCCTCCCCGACCTTGCGCCCCACCCCCACCCCCACCGCCCCCCATGCTCTCCTGCCCGGCATCGGAGGCGCCCCGTGGACCAATCCCTCCCTCCCTCCCTCCCTCGCTCATGCGTTATTTATTCAGCCTCAGGCGTGGCAGAGCGCTCGGCCTGTGGCAACTCCTCCCTCTCCTCCTGCCCATCTTTCTACATTCCTGAGTGACAGACAGAACGTGGGGAGAAAATGCCTCATGCGTGGGCCCCTTGGGAGCTGCCTCTGGCCCTGAGGCTGGGCCCTCCCCTCTTCATTGCCAGGGGCAGCACTGGGCATCTGGGCGTGGGGGGGGGGCAGGGGGCTGCACCCAGAACCTTCTCTTGGGGGCACATTGGCCACAAAGCCTCACTCCAATTCCATCCAGTTCCACTTAAAGCCACATCATCCTCTCCCTGGACAACCTGAGTTGTCCCAGGACCCAGGGGCTTGTGGGGAGGGAGGGGAGGGGAGGGGGGTCCCATGTGGGATCAGGAGGGAAGTCCCCTTGGTGGTTGGGGTTGCCCCCAGAAGGGCTCTAGGCCCCCATAGGTCTCTGGCAGATGAAGCCGGGCCCAGAAGGCCCCCCTGGCCCTTCCCCTCCTGGAGCCATGGGGCCCCTGCCTTGCTTTCCACCCCCCTCTCCGCTTGTGGCTCCTCGCGCTCCAAACACGGAAGGCTCTTCTTGCAAATGCCACTGACTGCACAGCCGCTGCCCAGTCTGTTTGTATTCCACGTCCCACAATAAAATCCCTTTAAAGAGAGCCGAGTGCCTTGGAAGTGGTCATTTCCCTCTGCCAAGGAGCAGGGCCAGGCCTTGGCCGGGCAGAGCCAGCGCGGGGGCCTGAGCGCTGGGCTGTGAGTGGAGACCGGTTTGAGGACCCAGTGCCTGGCGCTCGAGCCCATCCCGGAGGGGAAGGGGCTCAGAGTCCGACGAGACCCAGCCGGGCGCAGGGCCAGCGGGCGGAACAGCAGCCGCCTTCCCAAGCAACGCTGCCTGGGCTGCAGCAGGGCTAAAGGGAGCGGAATCTGTTGTTTGGGTGGCTGTATGGCCTTGTTCCAGAAGCATTCTTTCCTGACGTTTTGCCCACATCTATTTCAGGCTTCCTCGGAGGCTGTGAGGTTTGTTGTAAATTAGGCAAGGGAGGTTTATTTATCTGTGGAATGATGTCCAGGGCGGGAGAAAGACAGAACTCTTTGTCTGCTGGAGGAAAGTGTGAATGTTGCAATTAATCACCTTGATTAGCATTGAAAAGCCTTGCAGCTTCAAGGCTTGGCCGATTCCTGCCTGGGGAAATCCTCTGGTGGGAGGTGTTAGCTGGCCTCCAACAGTTGCAGTTGATTATTTGCAACACTCACACTTGCCTCATGCATCACTCATAACCACCCACACAGAAAATGCAAGAAGAGCGAGATCTTAGGACTTGTTGGCTAAAACCACCATTATTACTTTACATCCGCGTTTCTCAACCTGGGGGCCAGGACCCCTGGGAGGTGGGGGTCACAAGGGGGTGTCAGAGGGGCTTGCCAAAGACCCTCACAAACACATATTTCTGTTGGTGTTAGGAACCCCTTTGGCAGAGAAGACTGAAGATCCCTTTGCCTGTCCTCTTTTTTTCTTTTTTTCTTTTGGAAAAAGACAGTGAATAATCCCATCAAAATTCACTGTCTTTTTCCAAAAAAAAAAGAGAAAAAAAAGTGAATCATTCCATCAAAAGGCGTAGTGGACTAAGTGACTTGAAGGTTGCGTTGCTGACCTGAAAGCTGCCAGGTTCGAATCCCACCTGGGGAGAGTGTGGATGAGCTCCCTCTATCAGCTCCAGCTCCATGCGGGGACATGAGAGAAGCCTCCCACAAGGATGGTAAAAACATCAAAACATCCGGGCGTCCCCTGGGCAACGTCCTTGCAGACGGCCAATTCTCTCACTCCAGAAGCAACTCCGGTTGCTCCTGACACACACACACACACACAAAATCCCACCATAAGCCCAATTTGCCCATTTCTATTGTTGGTGGGATTCAAGGGGCTGTTTGATTGTAGGTGAACTATAAATCCCAGCAACTACAATTGCAAAATGTCAAGGTCTATTTTCCCCAAACTCCACCAGTTTTCACATTTGGGCATACTGAGTATTCATGTTTTCTGCTGCCCTGCAGACTAGGACGCAATGGAACAAGGGCTTCAAACTACAGGAAAGGAGATTCCACCTGAACATCAGGAAGAACTTCCTCACTGTGAGAAGAGCTGTTCAGCAGTGGAACTCTCTGCCCCGGGCCGTGGTGGAGGCTCCTTCTTTGGAGGCTTTTAAGCAGAGGCTGGATGGCCATCTGTCGGGGGTGCTTTCCTGCTTCTTGGCAGAATGGGGTTGGACTGGATGGCCCATGAGGTCTCTTCCAACTCTACGATTCTATGATTCATGCCAAGTTTGGTCCAGATCCACCATTGTTTCGAACCCATAGTGCTCTCTGGATGTAGGTGAACTACAACTCCCAAACTCAAGGTCAATTCCCATCAAACCCTTCCAGTATTTTCTGTTGGCCATGGGAGTTCTGTCTGCCAAGTTTGGTTCAGTTCCATCGTTGGTGGGGTTCAGGGTGCTCTTTGATTACAGGTGAACTACAAATCCCAGCAACTACAACTCCCAAATGACAAAATCAATCCTCCCCCCAACCCCACCAGTATTCAAATGTGGGCGGATCTGGTATTTGTGCCAAATGTGGTCCAGTGAATGAAAATACACCTTGCAGATCAGATATTTATATGATGATTTTAACAGCAACAAAATGAAAGTTATGAAATCACAACGAAAATAATTTTCTGGTTGGGCGTCACCACCACTTGAGGAACTGTATTCAGGGGTCATGGCATTAGGACGGTTGAGGACCACTGCTCTGCATATACTTTTGTAATACTTATTAACCCCTCATTTAAGAATCTCTGGACAACGGAGGAGTTGGTGCCCCTTAATTAGATTTGCATTGATGAGTGGGGGAGGGGGGAAGAGATGAATAATAGTGTTATATAGAATTTTTTTGTCAGCACAACACTAATCTATACACATAATAAAAGTGAAAAGTCCACAAACAAGCTGTCGTTCCCAGTGCTGAGGAGCCACTCAGTCATTCCCTCCAAGGACATTGCAAGTTACAGCGAGCGCCATGAACATGTATCCCGACCCCTGCCAATGCCCCCCAAACACTACGGCCCACCACCCAAGGAATGCTTTCATTTGGGGACCATTTCATCCTAGATTTTGCATGTTCCTCCACCACAGGCAGGCATCCCAGGGTTCTCCATTGGTGTGGAATTTGCATGACCCCGCCTACTGCACTTTTAAATCTTTCTGCAGAACAAACACCAGAACTGAGCACAACTAAACTTACTGGAAGAGTTTGGGGATTGACTCCACAGGGTAGAAGTTGTCGTTCACCCTGCATCCAGTCAGATTCCTGTGACTCCTACTGGGGAATGTAGAGGAGTTGTAGTTCACCCACACTCAGAACGCTATGAACCCAAACAATGACGGGTGTGGACCAAGCTTGCCATGCAGACCCGATATGCCCAGATTTGAATACTGGTGGGTTTTGAGGGGAATTGGCCTGGACATTTGGGAGTAGTAGGTACTGGGATTTATAGTTCACCTGCAATGAATGAGCATTCCGAACCCCTCCGATGATGGATCAGGACCACACTTGGCACACAGAGCCCCCATAACCAACAGAACATTTTGGACAAGTTTGGGGAAATGGGAGTTATAGTTCACCTGCATCCAGAAAAACAGTGATCCCCACCAACAATGGACAGGGACCAAACTTCACACAGAGAAGCCTCATGACGAACTGAACATACTGCAGGGGTTTGTGGGAATGGGCCTTGATTTTGGGAGTTGTAGTTCACCTGCATCCAAAGAATACTAAACCCAGCCAACGACGGATCTGGACCACACTTGGCACACAGACTCAGCATATCCTACTGTGGATACTGACAGATGTTTCGGGACAATTACCCCGGGAATCTGGGAGTTGTAGCTGTCCACCCCCATCCAGAGAGCACCGCAGCCAGGCGATGATTAGCCAACGACAGATCTGGACCACACTTGGTACACAGACCCAAAACGGGCAACTTTGAATACTGGCAGGGTTTGGGGAGGACTGACCCACAATTCTGGGAATTGTAGTTCGTCCACTCCAAACAGAATATCTAGCATTCAAAGACAAAGGCATAACCCAGGCATCGCTGGGTCCCTAAGCTAGTTTACTAATAAACTAAACCTTTAGATTATTTAGACAATAATTTAGGCAACAAAATGTGATAAAAGAATTAAGTGCTAAAAGAAACAATCCGAATAAGAAGAAGCAAGATTAACTTTTGACGAAGAAGAGCTGGAGCAGAAGACAAGAACATGGAATAACACAAAAAATAAGGTATTAGTATTAGGTTTTAAATAGGGGCCCCTGGTGGCGCAGTGTGTTAAAGCGCTGAGCTGCTGAACTTGCAGACCGAAAGGTCCCAGGTTCAAATCCCGGGAGCTCCTGCCAACCTAGCAGTTCGAAAACATGCCAATGTGAGTAGATCAATAGGTACCGCTCCGGCAGGAAGGTAATGGCGCTCCATGCAGTCATGCCAGCCACATGACCTTGGAGGTGTCTATGGACAATGCCGGCTCTTCGGCTTAGAAATGGACATGAGCACCAACCCCCAGAGTTGGTCACGACTGGACTTAACGTCAGGGGAAACCTTTAACTTTTACTATTAGGTTTAAAATTAGACGACAATATTATTATTATTATTAATAATAATAATATTTATATAGGACCGGGCTTTAGCACAGCCGGTTAATCCCCAAGCTGCAATAAATCTTGCCAACTGGGAGGTTGAGAGTTCGAAACCCGGGTCAGGGTGAGCTCTTGAGACCAGCTTCTGCCTACCTAGCAGTTTAAAAACAAATGTGAGTAGATAAATAGGAACCGCATTAAAAACAGGGAGGTATTTATTTAGGCTCTGAGTTTTGATTAGAAAAAGGAGGAAGTTTAGGAAGAAAGAAAGCTCATTGGCAGGGAGATGGAGCAACAGCACCGCCGAGTTGCCAGAACCGAGCACAGCCTCCAAAGAGGCCGAAAGATGGGAAAAGCCGATATATACTTCTTATCTGTTGTCTGTCTTGTCATTGTCCCCGTGGGAGGTAGGGTGGAATATAAATAAAGTGATATTATTATTATTATTATTAAGTAAGCAGCTTTTTGGAAAGCCTTGACCCTGTTAGAGATCGTAACCTTTTGGAAATCGAGCATCTCCAAGGCCATTTGGAAGTGTGACCCTTTTTGGATCAATCATAACCTTCTTGTATACAATAGAGCCCCGGTCATCTGAGATAAAGGGGTGGGCCCCATCTCAGATGACCGAATAGCTCGGATAGGGCAAGGGCTCGCTGAGGGACGCCCCCCCCCCTCCCTCGGCCAGGCCCTTGCCGGAGGTGCCGGCCAAGGAAGATCCGGGGAGCCGTCCCTCGGCGAGCCCTCGCCCCTTGAGAAGCAGCACACGAGCGCTGCTAGGCAGTGGCCCTTGTGGGCTCCTTCCAAGGGGCGGGGGCTCCTTTTGCTGGAGAGAGGGAGAGGGAGGGCCCCCAGCGGCGCCTCGGATAATACAGAGCCTTGGTTAACCGGGGCTCTACTGTAATAGGTCTTCCTGAGAAGAGTTAAAAATTCGCTCGAGTCAACCTTCTCCACTAGCATTTATGCAAGGCCATTTAGGTTTCTCAGCGGTTAGACTGATATGCCTGGTTATCTCTCTGAACTGTCAGGAACAAAGATATGCCAATGCACAAACTAGAGAGCAGAACTTCAGACATGTTATTTCAGTTGCCCAAACTGTATCTACTCTCCCGTAAAATATATTGTTTTCAAATCATGCTCTCAAGAGACCAAAAATAAGTAGTCTTCGATTTATTTATAAACTTCATGTACAAGCATGCAGGTACAGTTCTTATTGGTTTAGAGTTTAAACAGTAAGTTCTCTAAGCATGTTGTGTTCAGTCTCTTCCCCGTTGCATGCAGACTCTCACTCTCTTCAGTCTAACACATTACGGAACATTGGCTCCATATAAACTGACTGCTCACTGCAGCATACGGACAATACTCAACTATACTCAACTAACTTCATACATCAACTGATACAAACTGACTCATACGCTAATTGACATCAATTGACTCCAACTGACTTCGGATTCAAATGGATTCTAGAATGGAGTCTTGCTCTGAACACTCTCAGATCTGGGTCACATGGTCTGTAGTCCTTCCCACAACTTTAGAGTAAAGGGAAGATTGCATACCAATATATACATACAATATAGTAAGCAACCTTAATTCTATACATAACAAATAACTAGTATAGGAGGCTTGTAGAAGGTTGTGATTTCCAACAACCTTGGCTTCTCAAACTCCAATTTCCAATTTCTCCATCATTTATTTAGCTGTTGTACTGTTTAACAAAGATCATAAACATAGATCATAGATCTGAGAGTGTTCAGAGCGAGACTCCATTCTAGAATCTATACCGTTTAACAAAGATCATATGGCAGTGTGGACTCAGATATCCTGATTTTATTATGTTTTAATCTATGGTTGGAGCCCCCAGTGGAGTAGTGGGCTAAAGCCTTGTGACTTGAAGGTTGCGTTGCTGACCTGAAGGCTGCCAGGTTCGGATCCCACCCGGGGAGAGCGCGGATGAGCTCCCTCTATCAGCTCCAGCTCCATGCGGGGACATGAGAGAAGCCTCTCACAAGGATGGTAAAAAACATCCGGGCAACGTCCCCTGGGCAACGTCCTTGCAGACGGCCAATTCTCTCACTCCAGAAGCAACTCCGGTTGCTCCTGACACGAAAAAAAAAAAACCCTGAGAAACGTGATGCAGCTGGAAGCGTTCTGAAACATTCGGGGGCTTGTTTCTCCGTCATTTGTAGGGCCATCAGGATGGAACTTGACACACCTGTAGGACATGTTAACAACCATAAGCCCCCATGTTTCAGAACATTTTGCTAATCCACTAATTTTTGGGAAACTTTATACGTTTTTACCAATAACATAAAAAACGACATAACATAAAACAGCTTGTGCCGTAAGAGGGGAGAATGGACAGAACCGACTGACTGAGAAATGTGATGCATTAAGTGCAGCTGAGCTCGTCGCTCAGCTCCATCGGAGAGATTGCAGCTTGTGCTCACAAAATAAACAAACGACCAGAATACTAATGATAAAGAACAAGTTCTAATCAATTAATATTTCCCAAATTTAGCCAAAGGAGTAGGAGGCTCATGTTTAGTTCTGGTAAGGCTTCGGAGTGGGTCCTCCCCTCCCCCGGGGTTTGTTTTCAGCAGTTCGGCTGTAGAATTGCCAAAATTACCCAAAATCCGAATTGACCTACTGAATTTCACACACAACTAATGTGTATCTCTATTTACTCAATTTAAATTCTTTTCTATATTTATCTTTTCATTTTAATAACATGAAGCTAATTCTTAAATCCCACAGTAAACAAATGTTCCCTCATTATTACAACTAGTGACTTAGTAAGTCCCAGTCTTGCTTGTAGTTGGACCAATATTTCCATTCATCAGCTTAGTTAATTTGTCCATCTCAACAGATTCATGAATCTTCATCTGTCACCGTCATCATTCTTTAGTTTTCCATTTTGGCGGTTAGGGAGAGATGCTGTATATCCGAATGGATCCTTTGCACAAGGGCGCTATTAAGCAGTCTCGATTACTACGGGGGTTCATGCTCAGCAGGGATAAATATACACAAAGCAAAAGTGATGTCTCATCTTCCGGGGCTCTCCCCGTATCAAGGCTGAGGGTTATTAAGCACAAGGTAAGCCAAGGCCACATTGCCTTATAAGAAAACCGAAATCTTGATTTTTTTTTCAAGTTCTGGCTAAAATACAACAATGGCTGTGCATAGCCAGAGTAACAAACACAAGCCAAGGTCAGAGTCCAATTAATTCAGACAAGCCGAGTGCTGCGGAGCCAGATCAGGAGCCAAGGCTACACCCCAATAGTCAGATGCCCGGGGTGAATTCATCAGAGTTCATAAATAATGACCAAGAACCCACGAGTACAAACGGAATCAGAGTTCCAAAGTCAAGCTGGATAGTGAGGGGCACAAACTGAAGTCCAAGTCCATAAATCATGCCAGGAAGTCAGTCCAGAATTTAGTCAACGATACAGGGAACAACAGAGTCCTGAACAGGGTTACAGGAGCAAGGCCAGAGTCCAGATTTCTAACTGAGGGGCAGCAGAGCCAAGGTAAGATATCTGCTCCCAAAGAGCTGTTCTTTTCCAGAACTCTTTTATCACATGATCTCAGATGATGCTCATTTTAGCCATTATTCAAGGATCGTCCCAGAAGCTGATGATGTTTTCCTCAAGGAGGAAGAGGTTAAGCCCTTCCAAACTGGCTCCAGTACTGAGAAAAGTCATTCTCTGTGGGAGTTCTGCCCCAGCAGCAGTCAAGCCAGGCCACACAAACTACTGTCCATGACAGAGAGACCACCGTGACAACCGATTCTTTCCTTCCATTCTGCCATTCTTTGCCAGTCTGCAGAAGGGTGGGACCCTTGTTTTTTTAGCAGAACGAGGAACCTCAAAGACAGATCTCCTCTAGTTGTGTGCAAGTTCTTTGATGTTTAGTGCGTGCTGAAGTGTTTCTGAAGCTCTTTCCACATTCCTTGCATTGATACGGCTTCTCCCCAGTGTGGGTCCTTTGATGGGGACGCAGGTGTCCACTCTGACTGAAGCTCTTTCCACATTCCATGCATTTATATGGCTTCTCCCCTGTGTGGGTCCTTTGATGGGAACGGAGACTGCCATTCCGAGTGAAGCTTTTCCCACATTCCATGCATTTATATGGCTTCTCCCCTCTGTGTGTCCTTTGATGGTCATTAAGATGTCCTCTTCGACTGAAGTTCTTTCCACAATCCATACATTGATATGGCTTCTCCCCTGTGTGGGTCTTTTGATGGGAACTAAGATGTCCTCTGTTACTGAAGCTCTTTCCACATTCCATGCATTCAAATGGTTTCTCCCCTGTGTGGGTCCTTTGATGGCAGTCCAAATGTTCCTTGCTACTGAAGCTCTTTCCACATTCCATGCATTCAAACGGTTTCTCCCCTGTGTGGATCCTTTGATGAGAACGGAGATTTCCACTAATATTGAAGCTCTTTCCACATTCTATGCATTTATATGGCTTCTCGCCTGTGTGGGTCCTTTGATGAGAATTCAGAGCTCCACTATGACTGAAGCTCTTTCCACATTCCATACATTGATATGGCTTCTCCCCTGTGTGGGTCCTTTGATGGGAACGAAGTTGTCCACTCCATTTGAAGCTCTTTCCACATTCCACGCATTTATGTGGCTTCTCCCCTGTGTGAGATCTTTTATGAGAATGGAGACCTCCACTCTGACTGAAGCTCTTCCCACATTCCATGCATTGATATGGCTTTTCCCCTGTGTGAATCCTTTGATGGTAATGCAGACCGTCCTTCTGACTGAAGCTCTTTCCACATTCCTTGCATTTATGTGGCTTCTCCCCTGTGTGGGTCATTTGGTGGAGATGCAGCTTTCCACTCTGACTGAAGCTCTTTCCACATTCCTTGCATGTATATGGCTTCTCCCCTGTGTGGGTCCTTTGATGAGAATAGAAAGCTCCACTATGACTGAAGCTCTTTCCACATTCCATGCATTGATGTGGCTTCTCCCCTGTGTGGGTCCTTTGGTGACTCTTCAGATCTCCATTCCAACTGAAGCTCCTTCCACATTCCATGCATTGATATGGCTTCTCTCCAGTGTGAACTCGTTGATGTTTATTAAGATTACTTCTGCTACTTAAAATTTTCCCACAGTCCATACACTTATGTAGCTTCACTCCTATGTGTGATGTGGCTGTGGGATGTAGAGGATTTTCCATTCTTTGACGTTTACAATTCAAATACAATGCCAGAGTTCACAGATAGTAACTCTTGGGAGCACAGGACTTTCTCTTCTCAGTCTTTGCATTGCATTTCAATCTGTTTTCCAGGTCCCTCTTTGCAGCACAATCTTCCCTTTTCTCCATGATTACACAGATATGTAGCTTGAAATATGTCTTTCTCCTTGTTTCTTCTTGTTAGTGCCATGTACCTTCATTTCAGACCTAAGGCATCCCTAGGGCAAAGCTCTCACAAGGTTTTCTTCACAAGGTTCATTCAGAGGTTACCTGCCGGACAAATAAGAGGAACATCTCATTAGGAGCAGAGCACAGAAAGATCTCATTGGACATGAAGAACAAGTGTCTAGTGCTGTAGCAAATGCAGAGGAAGAGGGGAGAAAGACTGGCCCAACTGAGAAGAGCCTGTTGCCTGATGAGAAATACTTCAACACCTGCCCAACGAAGAACAATGCTTCTTCAGATACAAAGGGGACGGTGGCCCAAGATTTTGAGCATAAGATTTCTTGCTCTGCAGTGTGTTCCAACCTTTGTAAAGGAAGAGATCTTACAATATGGTCAGCACAGAATGGGACTAAGGCCGCAAAAGCATTTCCTGTCTAGATCCCCTACTTCTTAACATCCCAGTTCAGATCTTGAATGAGGACCTGTATGGACAGACCATCCCAAGTTATCAGTCTTGGGAGGAAAATACTTGATTGCCTTGTGTAGATTTCTCAAAAACTCAGGAAAAGGATATGTTCCAACCCCTCAGTAGCATGATCCCTGTCCCATGTTTCTAAAGCAAGGTACCTGTAGATACTGAGAGCACAGTAGGCTGCAAAGTTTCCTTGACAGATGGCATTCTTACAAAACCTATATCACAAAGGTGTGTAAGCAGAGGCTGAACCCCTCTATTGCTACATTCCAATTATAAGAGTCGTCCCATCAGGTTTCAAGTATGACTATTACAATGTAACTGTTTTGTTGTGCTAAGAGTTCCAGCTCATCTTATTTATTTCCCATGTTCTGGGCATTAGTGTAAAGATATCTAAACAGCTAAGGGACATTCCCCTTAGCTGTTTGTTTTTTTAGATCATTGTCCTCTTGCTGCTTTGTACTTGTTGTATTTGTCCAACCCTCTCTTTAGCCTTTTGTCTGTTCACTCTGGACTTGAGAAACTACTGTTCCCAAGGATAATGTCACCCTCCACCATACAACCTAGTTTAAAGTCTGCTTGATCAGGATTGTCACTCTTTGAGCAAAAACATTCCTTCCCGTCCCATGCTAGTAGACCATTTTTCTGGAAGAGCAGATCATGGTCCAGAAAACTAAATTGTTCTTCCTAACACCATCTGTGGAGCCAGTTATTCACCTCTACTATTTTTCTCACTCTTCCTGGGCCACGTCGTACAACAGGGAGGAGAGATGAAAAGACTATCTGTACATTAAGATCTTTTAGTTTTCTTCCAAGAGCTTCAAGATCCTTTCTGATCCTTTAATGAAAGGTTCTTAGATACAACTAAGTGGACCATCCTTGATCAATGAATGGGGAGTGTCTCTGGGGAGGAAGACAGTTCACAAACATGGGATTTACAGTTACCAAATGAAACAGAGGCTTCTCCCACAATCGTAGACAAGGCAGAACAAGAACACACTAGGGAGGGTGAGGGGGTCTTGGATATATCTGACTGGATTACCCTTGATAAATGCTGAGGGGGATGTCTCTGAGGAGGAGGCTAGTTTAGAGCTACACAATCCAGTTCAAAATGTAGAGGAAGAACAGAAACAGGGTTAATTTTCAGAGCACCTTGCAGGAAAGGGAGTCTGTCAATTCTCAAAGGAGTCGGGGTTGGTGGTAGACAACTCCCTCTTGAGAGGAACAGAAACAATGATTTGCAAATCTTACAGGATGTTGAGAGAAATATGCTACCTCTCTGGGGCAAAATACCACCACATAACTCAGCAGGAAACAGACCTTGGTAGTAGGAAACTCCCTCCTTAGAGGAACGGAAACCATCATTTCCAGACCAGACGGCTCGAGAAATATGCTGCCTCCCGGGGGCAAAAACACACCGTGTCACTCAGAGCCTCACCACGCTCATCACCCTCCCCTTCTTATGTTGATTCATGTAGGAACCAATGATACTGCTAGGCATACTTTTCAAAAGATCACAAACTATTTCTGAGCTCTCAGGACAAAGCTAAAACAGCATAATATACAGGTGGTTTCTTCATCCCTCCTCTCGTTGTAAGACAAGGCCCTAAAAGGGCCAGAAAAATAGTACAGGTCAATAACTGGCTCTGAAAATGGTGTCAGGAGGAACGCTTTGGCTTCCTCGACCATGGCCTACTTTTCCCGGAGGATGGCCTACTGGGGTGCATCTCACACAAGGAGGAAAACACCTTTTTAAAGTACTGTTTGCAAGGCTGCTGCCCCCCTCCCCCGGTGCACCTAATTTGAAGTGCGCCTGATGAGGTTTGCAAGTTTGTGAGCAAAAAGGTGTTTTCCTACTTGTGTGAAGTGCACCCATCCTTTGCCAGTACGTCGGGGGCTTATATAACAAATTACTTGCTGATGCTGAGATACAAGAAGTAAATGAGTGACAAGTTATTTTCCAGCCTGAAACACCCTGGTTCCATCATTTCCTGGACATATGTTAGCTTTTCTTCTTTAGAACGGTGTAGTGTGTTTGCTTCCCTCAACTGAAAAGAGTTATTGTCCCTGGTAATGTAAACATGTTGTTTTCCACCCAGAGTTAATCAGATCAGCAATATGAACAGTTCTCATCAGCAGCTTTTCTTATCACAGTTCAGCAGTGTCGTTGTTTTCCAGGGCTCAATATTTCTTAGGATGTCTTCAGACCCTATAGGCCCCTACCATATTCCTTTCATACAATTTCATTCATACCAAATCCATTTCATTTCCACACATATTTCATGACACTTCACGCTGGCACGATGTCATGCCCTCCCATGCCCAGCCCATGTGACTCTAGACTGCACGCATGGGCAAACTTCAGCCCTCCAGGTGTTTTGGACTTCAACTCCCACAATTCCTAACAGCCTACCAGCTATTAGGAATTGTAGGAGTTGAAATCCAAAACACCTGGAGGGCCAAAGTTTGCCCATGCCTGCTCTAGACATATAGAAACAACAGAACATGTGCTCCTGCAGTGCCTGTTTAACAGAGACATTCATAAGTCTCATATCACCAGTACTTTACAAACACCCTGGCGCTCAGGACAAATTTACACCACCATGCTGCTCTTGGACTCCAATGCCGTTACAACATATAAAGTTGGCAAGTTCTGTGCAGCACCGCTTAAAATTCACCAGGTGATGACCGGTACCATAAGCCACCATTTTAACTTATTAGAAACTTGTAATTACTAGGGCTATGCAATTAATGAAAAAACGTTTCAATACTTATTACTAATTTGGGGAAGGGGGTGAATAGTTTCTGAGGGTATTTCCAAAATTGCAGCCATTATGAATGTAGTAACTATAACGAAGTAATGAATTCTTTGTTTTAACTTCTGTTTTATCATCTTCTTGTGTTTTAAACTGTGTATATTGTTTAATGTATTTGTGTTTTAAACTTTGTATATTGTTTAATGCTGTTACTTTTGTAACGTTGTGAGCCGCCCCGAGTCCCCACGGGGAGATGGTGGCGGGGTATAAATAAAGTTTTATTATTTTATTATTATTGTAATTTTTTTTCATTATGTAATTGGGTAAGTGGGGAAACTTCAGGGGTCCTTTTCTCCCTCATTTTTAGAGATATCGCGAAAAAACTTTGTGCAATTGCAGAACACATATACCACTGTTACCACCCCCAGTTTCAGAATGCTTCACTCATCCACTGAATTTAGGAAAAATTCTGAAGTTTTTATGAATAACATTTAAAAAAAACTACAAGAGCTATGTTCTTGAATTTTCTATACAATGACACAAAATAACAGGGCATCATTCTCGCCAAGTTTCAGAAAGATTCACACATCTACTGATTTTGGGGATTTTTGAAAAAATAATTTTCTTTTTAAAAAGCCACAATAGTTATCTCCTTGAATGTGTCTCTCTCTATATGGCACAGAACACCACAGAACGTAAATTAGCACAGATTTAATTTAATTAGCAGAAGACTTAATTATCACCAGTCCTCTTGCTGATTCAATCATTTATTGGAACTTGGATGGCTAAACAATTGATCTCCCAAATCTCACTGGGGCTTTTTCTGGCACACAGGATTCTGGGAGATGTAGTTTGAGGCAGGGCCTTTTGAATTTTCTGCTACAGGGGTCCTTGCCTTCCCAAACTACATTTCCCAGACATCCTTGGTCTCCCTCCCATCTCCCTCCCTCCTTCAGAAGAAATTCCACTGGAGCACTGCAGCACACCAAACCACTTGGGAGTTACCCTGGACTGTACCCTGACTTACTAGAAGCACTGCTTGACTATCAAGCAAAAAGTGGGCACTAGAAATAACATTGTACAAAAGCTGTCTGGCACAACCCGGGGATCACAACCAGGCACAGGGAAGACGTCTGCCCTTGCACTTTGTTACTCTGCTGCTGAATATGCACGCCCATTATGGAATACATCTCACCACTTTAAAACAGTGGATGTGGCTCTTAACGAGACGTGCCGCATTATCACAGTATATCTATGCCCTACACCACTGGAGAAATTATACTGCTTAGCCGGCATTGCACCAACTCACATCCACTGTGAAATAGCAGCCAACAATGCAAGGACCAAGGCAGTGACATCTCCGGCCCAGCCCCTGTTCAGGTAGCCAGCCAGCACGCCAACGCCTTAAATCAAGAAATAGTTTTCTAAGATCGACAGAGATACTCGCAGGAACATCTCAGCAAGCGAGAGTCCAAAAGTGGCAGGCTAAAACCCAGAACCTCAATCCATGGCTGATACCAGATAAGAGACTCCCTCCTGGGCCCACAGAAGACTGGGCGACTTGGAAGGCACTGAACAGACTGCGTTCTGGCACCACAAGATGCAGAGCCAACCTTAAGAAATGGGGCCACAAAGTGGAGCCCACGACATGCAAATGTGGAGAGCAACCCACAGACCACCGACTACAATGCAGCCTGAGCCCTGCCACGTGCACCATGGAGGACCTTCTCACAACCACACCAGAGGCACTCCAAGTGGCCAGATTTGTCAGAATAATTCGCAGCGCAGCAGCAGTTGGATGGAGTCAGTGGAACGCAGAACGAAGTGACATCCAGAGACTTTGGTAAAACTATATACAAAGTTTTACTATATGCAGTAATAATCAAGACAAACAGACTTGCAGACGAAGACAGGATTCTCACTCTCAGCAGACAGCACTCAACACAACTCAGAACTGAACTGATGTAATCAGTAATGCATACACACTTGTGTCTGGACACTCCCCAGGTTCCAGCCACACATCAAGGTCAACACAGCTTCTTAGTAATTAACTCTTTACAGACTATAGCACACTCTGGATGATGCAATCAGTATGCAATACAGGCAAGACACAAATTTCATTTAAACACTATCAATACACAAATCCCACATTAACAAAATTCTGGTCAAAGCACATTTAGTATCATGCCAAGTTTTTTAAAACTTTGCTTGTGTTTTCAAATACATTACCACTTGTACCCTTGGTTTGCTTCTGACACAATAAATAAATACCTCTTCACCTAGTCCCACTCACGTCATGGTGACCGGCAAGCAGCTGGTGACCGATTGCTTCTTTGCAGCTGACTGATTTTTTCAGATGAGGCTGCAAAGCTCTAAACAATTCTTATTTTATTTTGGATGGCAAACTTAGTGAATTTAGTCATGAGAGAAGCCATGGAGGGGGGCAGGACTAGGGGTTGTTTATATCTTGCACATACGCTGTGTTGTTTTCTGTATTTTTAGGATTTTTAATAATAATAATATAATAAAACTTTATTTATACCCCGCCACCATCTCCCCAATGGGGACTCGGGGCGGCTTACATGAGGCCATGCCCAGAACAGTACAATATAGCAAAATATAAAAACAACATATCATAATAAAATTAAACAATACAATAAATAATCATGTACAGTGCAACACAAAATAAAAAAAACCAAAAAAACAATATAACAGGGCGGGCCGCATGAGACACTTAGTTAAAACTTGAGGTGAGAAAAGGATAAGAATACAACCATGGGGAACAGGGACATAAGATAGAAAAACAATCTAGAGGATAGATGTTGGGGGGAGTAACAAAAGAAGTGTGTAATAGTTACTCTCCGAAAGCACATCGGAAAAGCCAGGTTTTTAAATCTTTCCTGAAGGCTAAAAGAGTGGGGGCTTGCCTAATTTCGATGGGCAGTGAGTTCCATAAACGGGGGGCCACAGCAGAAAAGGCCCTCTCCCTTGTTCCCACCAGGCGGGTCTGGGATACAGGCAGTGGCGACAGGAGGGCCTCCCCTGATGATCGAAGAGATCAGGCAGGTTTATGGTAGGAGATACGGTCACGAAGGTAGGTGGGTCCCAAACCGTTTAGGGCTTTATAAATGATGGTCTGCACCTTGAATTGGGATCGGAAAATGAACGGCAGCCAGTGGAGCTCCTTAAACAGGGGAGTAGATCTCTCCCTGTAACTCGCCCTCGTTATTAATCTGGCAGCCGAGCGTTGGACCAGTTGTAATTTCCGAGCCGTCTTCAAGGGAAGCCCCACGTAGAGCGCATTACAGTAGTCCAGTCTAGAGGTAACTAGGGCATGGACCACCGTGGTCAAGTCAGACTTCAGTCAGATTTTTAAGTCCTTTTCTCCGTGTTTTTTTTCCTTTGTGGTGGTCAGTCATTGAGCTGGGATCCGCCCTGAGTCCATTCAAGGAGATGGACGCATTCTATAAGAAATGAATAATAATAATTATTATTATTATGCTGTTGTTTGCTGGGATCCGCCCTGAGTCCCTTCAGGGAGATGGAGGAAGGCTTTAAGAAATAAATTATTATTATTATTATTATTATTATTATTATTATTATTATGCTGTTGTTTGCTGGGATCCGCTCTGAGTCCCGTCAGGGAAATGGAGGCGAGCTATAAGGAATACATTATTATTATTATTATTATTATTATTATTATTATTATTATTTATTATGCCGTTGTTTGCTGGGATCCGCCCTGAGTCCCTTCAGGGAGATGGAGGCAGGCTTTAAGAAATAAATTATTATTATTATTATTATTATTATTATTATTATTATTATTATGCTGTTGTTTGCTGGGATCCGCTCTGAGTCCCTTCAGGGAAATGGAGGCGAGCTATAAGGAATACATCATTATTATTATTATTATTATTATTATTATTATTATTATTATTATTATTATGCTGTTGTTTGCTGGGATCCGCCCTGAGTCCCTTCAGGGAAATGGAGGCGAGCTATGAGGAATACATTATTATTATTATTATTATTATTATTATTATGCCGTTGTTTGCTGGGAGTCCCTTCGGGGAGACAGAGAGGGCGGAAAAGAAATAAAATTATTATTATTATTATTATTATTATTATATTCTTTCTGTGTCAAAGCAGTGTGTGGACTACACATTTTGATTTTTTTTCAAGACGCAGGCATGGGCCAACTTGGGCCCTCTCTCCAGATGTTTTGGACTCCAACTCCCACCATTCCTGACAGCCTCAGGCCTCTTCCTTTTCCCCCTCAGCCGCTTAAGCGGAAAAGGAAGAGGCCTGAGGCTGTCAGGAATGGTGGGAGTTGGAGGGAGGGCCCAAGTTGGCCCATGCCTGCTCTAACCTATTTCCCATGCATTTGGTTGCCAACTCCCACCATTCCCTACCTTCTTTTTTCTCTCCCCGAAAGGCCTCTCCTTTCCGCCGCCATTAAGCCACTCTCTTTCCCGCCTCTTCCTCCTCCGGAAGTGAGCTCGCTCGGCTCCTCCGCCTCTCTAGGAAGCAGAAGCCGCTCCTGTCTCCCCTCTCGCTGTACTTCCGCCCGGCTCTAACATGGCGGCCGTGGGCGGGCAGGCGCCCATAGAGAGGCGTGGTTCGGCGAAGCGGATCTCCAGAATGAGAGAGAAGCAGAATGTTTCTGAGAATATTTCACTGAACATTTCTGCAAATAGGTTGCTGGGAGTTTTCAGGGCTGTCTGGCCATATTCCAGAAGCATTCTCTTCTGACTTTTCGCCCACATCTATGGCAGGCAGCCTCAGAGGTTGTGAGGTCTGTTGAAAACGAGGCCAGTGGGGTTTATATATATATATACACTAGAGTCTCACTTATCCAACGTTCTGGATTATCCAACGCATTTTTGTCGTCAATGTTTTCAATGCATTGTGATATTTTGGTGCTAAATTCGTAAATACAGTAATTACTACATATAATTAATGTGTAATGAACTACTTTTTTCTGTCAAATTTGTTGTATAACATGATGTTTTGGTGCTTAATTTGTAAAATCATAACCTATTTTGATGTTTAATAGGCTTTTTCTTAATTTCTCCTTATTATCCAACATATCCGCTTATCCAACGTTCTGTTGGCCTGTTTATGTTGGATAAGTGAGACTCCACTGTATATATATATTTGTGGAATTATGTCCAGGGTGGGAGGAAGGAAGGAAGAACTCTTGTCAATTGGAGGCCAGTGTGAATGTTGTAATTAATCACCTTGATTAGCATTAATGGCATTGCCAGATTCAAGGCCTGGCTCCTTCCTGCCTGGGGGAATCCCTTGTTCAGAGGTATTAGCTGGCCCTGATTGTTTTCTGCCTGAAATTCCTCTGTTTTCAAGGTGTTGCTCCTTATTTACTGTCCTCATATTAGCATTTTTTCAATACTAGAAGCCAGATTGTGTTCATGTTCATGTTTCCTCCTTTCTGTTGAAATTCCCCACCTGCTTCTTGTGGATTTCAGCGGCTTCTCTGTGTCGCCTGACGTGGTGGTTGTGAGAGTGGCCCGGCATTGCTGTGTTCTCCAATCATATGCTGTGCCCAGGTTGGCTCTGCTATTAACAACCTCAGATATATTTTTTATTTTTATTTACAGTATTTATATTCCGCCCTTCTTTCTCACCCCGAAGGGGACTCAGGGCGGATTACAATGAACACATATATGGCAAACATTCAATGCCAACAGACAAACAACATATATAGACAGACACAGAGGCATTTTTAACATTTTTTTCCAGCTTCACGATTCCAGCCACAGGGGGAGCTGTTGCTTCACCGTCCAGTAGTGGCTGGACTTCCTCATTCCTTTCCTTGTGTTTTACTGGCAGTTCTTTATGGTGTTGTAAATTAGCCTCCCGCATAAAGCGTCCCTAAATTTCCCTAATTGACAGGTGCAACTGTCTTTCGGGGCTGCATAGGTCAACAGCAAGCCGGGGCTATTAATGGTCAGAGGCTTAACCCGACCCGGGCTTCGAACTCATGACCTCTCGGTCAGTGGTGATCTATAGCAGCTGGTTACTAGCCAGCTGCGCCACAGCCCGGCTGTTGTATGTTTTCCGGGCTGTTTGACCATGTTCCAGAAGTATTCTCTCCTGACATTTCGCCCACATCTATGGCAGGCATCCTCATATACCTCACAACCTCTGCCTTCGACAACACAAAGGACAAAGTGTTTGTTTGGACCTTGAAAGCCCTCCATGTTTTGGGTCCAGGTTCAGTGCAGTGATATAGATGACATGAGAGATAACACCAAGAGAGATCCTTTGAGGGGCCAAAAAGTCCAATTTATTATTTCCATCTGTCTCTGGAAGTGGAATCTCTTCCAAAAACAAACCAGAGCCCCGATCAAGGCGTTGGCATTGCCTTTTATAAATTTCCAGACAAAGAACATGCTTCTACATGTATCTCATCATCAGTACGTCACTTCACATGCTTACATACATGGGCATAAATATGCACAATCAGCATTTGCCTACCTAATCACTCTTAAAAGCCTGTAGCAAGTCACAGACACCACGGCTCAGCTCTAGTACATTAATCCGGGCCCTACTTTTGCCTTGTCAAAAGGGAGGGAGAAGTCAGCTCTCCCTCCATTCGCACACCTGGCACCATCTCGTACTGGGATGTATAGATAACAGGCCCCCTTCTCCCCCCGTCCTGTCAGCTTGTGCACCCCTAAAATCTAACACAGAGAGAGTCTGGTTTTTCTACATTTCACTGCTTCTAATGTGCATACCATATATGTCTAAAAATCCATATTTCCCAGTTCCTCATCAGCAGGAAGGCCTCCTCCCGCCCCACGCAGGGCCCCTTGGGCACAGAGGTCCTCTGCAGGGAGGGTTCTCCAAACACAGACAGACAGAACCGACTGCCCGCTGTGACCCAGAGGACCCCCTTTCCATCATCCCCAAAAGAAGACTGGGATGAACGGCCTGCCCAAAGAAGAGATCCCAGAGCAGCTACATCAGCTATCGCAACTTACTGTTTATTTGTTTTAATGACTATTATGTTATTTGTGAACTTTAATGGTTTGTTTTTTATTGGTTTATTTCCAATTTTGTTTTGTCCTTTTTTTATTTTATTTTTATTTTTTTTAGAAATTAAATATAAGAGTTTACCCTAACATTCAAACAAAACAAAAACATACAACGTGTTACACACAACAAACCCTGCACGCACCCAAAACCCCTATCCCACATAAAATAAAACCCCTTCCCCACACCCGTGCACCCTTCACCATGACTTCCAACCCTGAAGCACTATGAAGCCTTTAAGCCAATTTATCTATCCTTGTTAATAGTAACCCTAAATTCCTAATGGAACTCCTCTATGTTACTGACTCCTTATTCAGATATGCTATGGCCAGCTTCCATGTTTCTAAAAAGTCCTCATTACTTTTGTTCTTCCTATTGTTGGTAAGTTTGGCCATTAGCATATATTCCCGCATTCTTTCTCTCCAATCCTTTTTAGTTAAACCTTTTTCCCCTTTCCAGTCTTTGGCTATGGTCAATCTTGCTGCCGCAAAGCTATATTGGTATATTTCTTGGTCCTTTTGGTTATTGTTTTCTCTATGTAGACCTAATAGACACAATCCTGGGCTTTTTTTAATCTTATTATGTAGGATTTTATTAGTCTCTTTAATTACCTTGTCCCAAAATGCCTGTATGGTCATACACGTCCACCACATGTGGATGAATGTCCCTTTCTGTTTCCTACACCTCCAGCAAATACCTTGTTGTGATTTATCTATTTTTGCCAATGTTGCTGGGGTGATATAGCATCTATAAAACATTTTATATTGATTCTCCCTAATTGATCCAGATATTGTGAATTTGAATTCTTTGTTCCATAGGTACTCCCAGTTATCCAATTCTATTGGCCTACCTAGGTCCTTGGCCCAGGATATCATTACTGTCTTGACTGTATTATCCTCCATATTATAACTTAATATGTATTTGTATAATCTGGATATTAACCCTTTATTTCCCTTTTCCCATATTCTTTCCAGTTCTGATTTTTTAGTTGCGAAACCAACCCTCATATCTTTTTTATATCTTTCATGCAATTGGTGATATCGAAACCAATCATTAATCTCCAATTCTTCCCGCCCTTTTAATTTCCATTCTTCATTTTCTCTAATAAGGTATTCTTTATATGTTCTTGTTTCTACACTTAAGGCTGGTCTTATAACTGCTTCTAATGGCCTCAACCAAAGGGGTGTTTTCGGTTCCATACCTTTTCTATATTTTTTCCAAATGTCTAATAGTCCCCCTCTAATTATATGTTTATTAAAGTCTTTATTTAATTTGTCTCCATCGTACCATACATATGCATGCCAGCCGAATCTTAATTCATATCCTTCCAAATTTAATAGGGTCTTATTTTCTAATTTTATCCATTCCTTCATCCAGGACAGAGCTGCAGCCTCGTAATAGGTCCTTAGATCGGGTAAGCTTAGCCCCCCTCTTCCTTTATCATCAATTAAATTCCGGTATGCTATCCTCGCTCTTTTTCCAGCCCAAATAAAATCTGTAATCTTTCTTTTCAATTTCTCAAAAAAATTTATTCCTTTGATAATGGGTATATTTTGAAACAGGAATAGCATTTTGGGGAGTACCATCATCTTTATTACTGCAATTCTGCCCATCCATGTTAGTGGGATTGTTTGCCATCTAGTAAGATCTTTTTTAATGTCTTCCCATACTTTGACGTAATTATCCTGGAATAAATTGATATTTTTGTTTGTGACCCATATACCTAAATATTTTACTTTTGGGATTACCTCGCAGTCTGCTGCGGCCTCCAGTTTCTTACAGCTTTTAGCATCTATATTTTTTACTAAAAACTTAGATTTTTCCTTGTTTATAATAAATCCTGATATGTCACCATGTCTTTGAATAATGTCCAATACTTTTTTAATACTTTGTAGTGGGTTAGTTAGAATACAGACTATATCGTCTGCATAAGCCCTAATTTTTAGTTCTTGGTCACTGATCTTTAAACCCGTAATTTCCTTCTCTTCTCTTATTCTGACATTTAAGATTTCCAAACCCATAATAAATAATAGTGGGGACAGCGGGCAACCTTGTCTGGTCCCTTTTTGTATGTCGATGTAATCTGATAGTTGACCATTGATGTTTAACCTTGCTCTTTGATTAGTGTATATAGCCCCTACTGCCCTTTTGAATTGGTGGCCAACTTCAAATTTTTCTAACACTTTTTCCAAATAATCCCATCTAACATGGTCAAAGGCTTTTTCTGCATCAATAAAGAACAATGCCAAATCTCTATTTGGGTCTTTTTCTGCTACTTCCAGGGTGTTCAATATCAGTCTGATGTTTTGTTTTCCTGGGAGAAACCCCACCTGGTCTTTATGAATGATCTGTGCTAGAGCTTGCTTAATTCTATTTGCCAATATAGTGGCAAATATTTTGTAATCGCAGTTCAGCAATGATATTGGTCTATAATTTTTAATTAAGTCTAAATCTTTATCCTGTTTAGGGACTAAAACAATTATGGATTCCTTCCAAGATTCTGGAAGTTCCCCCTTTTTCAAGACCACATTCATCACTGACACCAACTGTGGTACTAGCTCTTCCTTAAACGTTTTATAGTATAGGGTCGAAAGTCCATCTGCCCCAGGGGACTTATTTACTTTGGCCATATTTATTGTCCTGATTACTTCCTCTGGTGTAATTTGTTTGTCTAAGTCAGCTTTCATTGCTTCTGAAATTTGTTTTAAGTTTGTCTCTTCCACATACTGGGAGATTGTCTTAATCTCCCCCTGAGTTTTTTTGTATAAGTTGGCATAATATTCTTCGAATAGTTTTTGTATCTGTTGTGAATCGGTGACAGTTTCTCCTTTATTTTTTATCCTCATTATCAATGGTTTTTTCTTTGCATCTTTTATTTGCAAAGCTAATAATTTCCCTGGTTTGTTTGCATTTTCAAAAAAGTTGTATCTATTATACATAACTTTCCTTTCTATTTCACTAGCAATTAGCTGTTCGTATTGTTGGTGCAATTTTTTTAGTTCACCTTGTAGTCTTGTCTTTGTACCTTTTTCTTTTTCTATTTCTAATTCCTTTGTCCTGATTTTTGATAACAACTCCAGTTGGGCCTTATTTTTTCCTTTGTGCCAGATCGAGTTTTGTTGTATCAATAACCCTCTAATTACTGCTTTACCAGCATCCCAGACTATTCCCTCCTTCATTTCTTCTTTAGCATTGTCCTTAAAGTAATTATTAATCCCCATTCTAATTTTTTCCCTATGTGACTTGATTTTCAAAATATAATCATTCATTCTCCAGGCTCTGTTTCTTTTATATCCCACTCTTAATTTCATTAATATCGGATTATGGTCGGCTAATACTCTTGGTAATAATTCAATCTTCTCTGTTTTACCCACTAGTTCCTTAGTGCCAAATATCAGATCAATTCTTGAGGATGTGCCATGTCTATGTGAATAGTATGAATACTCTTTCCTTGTTGGATTGTGGACTCTCCAGATATCATAAAGTTCCCAATACTGAATTTCCCTTAGGAAGGATCCTGGGAGTCGGCCTTCCTTCCTGTCCTTTTTAACTTTACTATCTCTGTCCTCTTTGGGCACCATGACTCCATTAAAATCCCCCATCCATAACATTTCCTTTTCCCCATATTCTGCTAATATACGTGTCAATTTTTTATAGAACAGTTTTTGTTTGTTGTTTGGTGCGTAGGCTCCAACTAATAGTACAGGGGCTTTTTGTATATATACTTTAATTATTAATATTCTGCCATCCTCATCACAGAATATTTTCTCTGGTGCCAGATCTTTTTTTATATAGAAGAGTACTCAATTGGTCTTTTTACTGTTACATGCTGTGAATAAATGGCCCAGCCTTTCTCTTTTTAACAGGTGACTATCCTTGTATATCAGATGTGTCTCAACCAAACACACTATGTCTGATTTGATTTTCTGCAAGAAATGAACCACTTTCTTACGTTTATAGCCATTATTCAAACCGTTAATGTTACAAGACATGATTTTTAAATTTTGTACAGACATTTGAATCTACTCAATCCCATCCCCCCACCTTTTCCCCATCCCAGTCAGCAAAAGAAACATATTGTATTTCCCAATAATCAGTTCATTACTCTTAATGTCTCTTTATTTGTTAGTCTGTTCCCCCACTTTTTTCATCTTCTTCCACTTCTTCAACTTCATCTTCCTCTTCTTTTTCTTCATCTGTCTGGGTGCCCTCCTTCTCATTTTCATCCTGCTCCTTCTGCTTTCGCTCTTTCCTTTCCTGTGGCACCCCTTTACCCCTTCTGTGCCCCTGGCTCTCATCGCCTGCAAGCTGTTGTTCTCCCCCCGGAAAGTCCTGGGCATATTTCCTTAGGAACTGTTCAACCTTCCCTGCATCTGTAATATAGTGTCTCTTTGACTTATGGTAGAAGGAGACACCCTTTGGGAAGAGCCAACGAAAGGGGGTGCCTTTGTTCTTCAGTTTAACCACCAGTGCATTGAATTCTTTCCTTTTTCTAAGAAGCCTTCCTGGGATCTCCTTCATCATTAATATTTTCTTTCCCTCAATCACAATTGGGGTTTCATATTGTTTTTTCAGCACTATCTCCTTAAATGTTTTGGCAACAAATTGTACTATACAGTCCCGAGGTACTTTTTTTTGTCTTGCGAAGGCTGAGTTGATTCTGAAACAAGACGAAATTGAAGCATGAATAATGTCCAGATCTTGCTCTTTCAGCAGCCCTGCCAACATATTAGCAATGAAAGAGATGAGACTTTCTCTTTCCAGGCCCTCCTTAAGACCTCGTATCCTCAAAGATCACTCACAGGTTTTCAATTCTTGCATCGCTATGGCATCTAAGACCTGTTCATGGTGGTCTTCATAGGTTTGACTCTGCTCTTCCAGTCTTTCCACTCTTTTTTAAACAGATTTTTGGTCTTTGTCCAGTTTTGCAAGTTTATTGTCCATTTGGTCTTGCCTATTAGCAATTTTTTGTAAGTCCTGCTGCACTGCTCCTATTGCTTGTGTCAGATTTTCAAACATTGATCTAATCTCCAGGAGGGTTTGGTCTGGTGCTGCTGCTGCTGCTGTGGAGACTTGTTTTTTTATTTTTTCAGATGCTGCAGGGACTGTGGCATAAGATGATATCAGGCCTTTCATCCCCGGCCCCGTCACTTTGGGGGAGCGTTTATCCATTTTTTCCCCCACTCCTTTTTGTATCTAGATCTTGACTTTTTTTCCCCTTTTCCTCTCCTTCTCTCTCCTCCTTCTTGCTCAAGGCCGTTCAAGGCCGTTCAGTTCTGTAGACAAAACAACTATTCCGGAGAGTGCTGCTTATAGGAATCTGCCAAGATTGGTGGTGGTGGGGATAGGTATAGTTAAACCTCAAACATAAGAGGAAAACAGTGTCTTTTAATCCAATTATTATTCTTCTGAATCTTAGTTCAATTAAAGTCCTTGCAACTATACATCTTCTGGATTGGAGACATCTGGATCGAGCCTCCTATCAGGCATGGTCAGTAGCATGCATATTCATAGTCTTTTGTTACGACCTGCCTCTTTCAGCACAGTATTACAGTGCAGCTTTTAAACTTTGGAATACAATACTTTTAGGCTCTTGTCTCTCAAGGAGTTAGCTTAGCAAATTATCTTATCTCCAGCAGGAAAAGTCCAAGCTTTTAATTGTCAAAGGAACTTATTTATAGCTTCAGTGCTCAGTGCTAAATCAAATAAACGTAAATCATGTGCTTACTTAAGAGAAGAAGAGTTGGAGCCTTATGTGGAGAGATCGTGGAGACGGGAGGATTTCTCTGTGCCTTCGAGCTTTCCATTCGAGATGCTCTTTGCCGGCAGACACTCTCCTCTCTTTGTCTCGCCCAAAGATGAGGAATTTGAGGGGTGAAGATAACCTTTCCCCTCACCGTCTATCTCCGATGCACGGAGCTGAGGCTCCATGCAGCTTTCTCTCCTCAGCTCCAACCGGAAGTCCCAATTTTGTTTTGTCCTTGTAAGCCGGGCTTAGCACAGCGGGCTAAACCACTGTGTTGCAGAAAAATCCTGCCGATTATAAAGTCAGCAGTTCGAGTCCGGATCGGGGTCGGGGTTAAGCACCCACCATCAGCCCACCTAGCGGGTCGAAAGCAGAAATGCAGGTAGAGAAATAGGTATCGCTTTTAGCGGGGAGGTAGTAAAAGGCACCATTAAGGACACTGAATGGAGGAAAAGCTCCTCAGTGTGGAAGATAGAGCGGCAGCACCCCCTCCCCTCAAGCACAGTCTCCAAGATGCCGGACATACGATGGGAAAAACTGCCTTTACCTCTGTTTGTGTTGTCTGTCCTTGTTAATTGTGTAATCGGCGTTGAATGTTTGCCCTGTGTGTTCTGTGAGCCGCTTTGAGTCCCCTTCAGGGTGAGAAGAGACAGGTATACATGCTGCAAATGAATAACAAATAAGCCACCCTGAGTTCCCTAATAATAAATAATAAAGCTATTATTATTATTAAGATGCAGCTGAAGACCGATGGCTTTTCTGCAGCTGACTGATTTTTGCAGATGAGGCTGCAAAGCTCTAAACAATTTAGTGAATTTAGTCATGAGAGAACCCATGGAGGGGGGCAGGGCTAGGGGTTGTTTAAATCTTGCACATGCGCTGTGTTGTTTTCAGTATTTTTAGGATTTTTAAGTCCTTTTCCCCGTGTTTTCTTTCTTTGTGGTGGTCAGTCATTGAGGAAGGGAGGGAGGAGAAGCTGAAGGGAGAGAAAAGGAGCCCAAGCGGCAACGGGGGGAGAAGGAAGCGATTTATCAACACACAACTGGTTGATAAAGACTTAAAATGGTGTATAATTATTAAATAATGTATAAATATTAAAATTAATATAGTGTCCCTACTTTGCGGATTTTCACTTATTGCGGGTGGTCCTGGAACGTAACCCCAGCGATAAGTGAGAGAACACTCTATATAGATAATCCTATATATGATAAATAGATAGAGATATATATTGTTAAAACCATACAGCTCACTGAGTGGCTACCACAACAACTACAAAAATAAAACAGAAAAAACACACCAATAAAACATTCCCATATAGATACACAAAGTACACTAAAAACGAACAAACTAACCTCGGCCTAATTCTAAGAACCTCACACTGAGTGGCATCCCTAATTATTCTGTTTCCCTTAGATAATCCTATGTAAGTACACTTCTGCTTTTGGCAACAATCTTCTAATTCATAAATCTGACAACTGACATTTGCCAGTTGTTGTTGTCGTTGCGAAATAGTGATAAAGCAGCCCCAACCCTTCTTCTAGTTGAGCAAAGACTTCTTTGATTGGCAGAATCCCTTTGCCCATCTCTGCTAATCTGTGGATCTTCATCCGTCATTCTACTTGAGTGGAATAACAACTTCCTCCCACCTCTGAGGAAAACCAATGCTTGCGCCAGTTACCATATATTCTAGGCATCTTCCCAATTTTGTTACTAGATGACTGTCCAGCATTCCTATGAAGCAAAACTCTTGTCTCATTTTAAATGAAACCTTAACCATTTTCGTCCAGCATCATATACATTTGAGTTCAGTATTTCGGGCGGGGCCTTTCTGCAAAGGCACACAATATGATAAAACAACAACAACATCCCAACACGGTGCTCTCATTTTTCAGCCTTAACGAGCATTGTCTTTCTTGTCTTTGACTGGAGCCTTCCAAACTGTGTGCCATGACTCAAGAGTGTCAGTTGTAGTCCACAGGTGCATTGCATGAAAAATGGAAGACACCCTTAAAGGGCATCCAGTCCAACTCCCTTTAGCCAGGCAGAAAGGCACAGTCAAACCCTCCCAACAGACAGCCATACAACCTCAGCCCCCTCGATGGATTGTTCTTAAGAAGTTGAGCATTACTTGCCATGATTATCACCCCTAGATATTTTATTATTGTCCCTGTTTCTATGCCTATTCTCTTCTGTAATTCTTTTTGTCTTATTCGACATATTTTTAGTTTAAAATGTCTATTATCTTCCACCATTTCTCCAGTTGGTTTTTTTGTTTTTTCCCCCCTCAATGGATTGTCACCTTGACGTGGTGAGGGGGCTTGCGTGTTCCAATGAACCTGAGGGCACAACCACGGGAGTCACGCACTCCCAGGAGTGGCCGCAGGGGAGGTTCCAGACCAAGCACAATCCGAAGACTCAAAGACCTCAACGGTGGAGCAGGCGGAGGATAACATGGTACATGTTATGGCTGTGAAGGCAGAAGAAGGCTGCAACAGACTGAGAAGCCACTCTCGTTGTGTAATCGCACCACTGCTGGGACCTCAATCTGTGAAGTCTGTGTGTTGACCGGCCGTGCACCCACCTCCACACATTAAAAAAAAACATGCACATCTGAGTGAAAGGTAGAAAGATCAAGTTGACCTGAAAAGATTGGGGGGGGGGGGGGATAAAAAATGAGCAAAATTAGTAGAAATGGTTTTCAGAATTGCGCAGAAAGAATGGTTATGCTTTGCTTTGGAACAAAGAGAACACAAGGAAGGGAAAATAAAAGCATGTTTATAAACAGAAAGACAGAGGCACAGGAGCAGAGGTGACAAGCCCAGAGGAGGAAAATGACAAACGGGAAAGAAACAAGGTTGTTGTGTTTTCCGGGCTGTATGGCCATGTTCCAGAAGTATTATCTCCTAACGTTTCACCCACATGTATGGCAAGTATCCTCAGAGGTTGTGAGGTATATGGGTGTTGTCGAAGGCTTTCATGGCCAGGATCACAAGGCCGTTGCATGTTTTTCGGGCTAAAAACATGCAACAACCCTATATGGGGAAAACTAAGAAAGGAAGGTTTATATATCTGTTGAAGGTCCAGGGTGGGAGAAGAACACTTGTCAGTTGGAAGCCAGTGTGAATACTGTAATTAATTGCCTTAATTAGCATTGAATAGCTTCATCTCCTGGTTTCTTCCTGCTTGGGGGAATCCTTTGTTCAGAGTCATTATCTGCCCCTGTTTGTTTCCTGCCTGGAATTCCTCTTTTTTTAGCGTGTTGTTCCTTATTTATTGTTCTGATTTTAGAGGGTTTTTTTTAATACTGGTAGCCAGATTTTGTTCATTTTCATGGTTTCCTCCTTTCTGTTCAGTTTCTCCATACCTCAAAACCTCTGAGGATGCCTGCCATAGATGTGGGCGAAACATCAGGAGAGAATACTTCTAGAATATGGCCATACAGCCCGGAAAACATACAACAACTCTGTTGAAATTGTCCACATGCTTGGGGATTTCAATGGCTTCTCTGTGTAATCTGACATGATAGTTGTTAGAGTGGTCCAGCATCTCTGTGTTCTCCAATAATAATAATATTCTGTGTCCAGGCTGGTTCATCAAGTGCTCTGCTATGGCTGACTTCTCTGGTTGAGTGAGTCTGCAGTGCCTTTCGTGTTCCTTGATTTGCGATTGGGCATTTCTGCGTTTGGTGGTCCCTCTGTAGACTTGTCCACAGTTGCATGGTATACGGTAGACTCCTGCAGAGGGGAGAGGATCCCTCTTGTCCTTTGCTGAAAGGAGCATTTGTTGGATGTTCTTAGTGGTTTGTAGATAGTTTGTAGGTTGCTTTTCTTCCTCAGCTTCCCAATGCAGCCAGTGGGTCCCTTGATGTATGGCTGTGTCTCTTCATCATCTTGCCCAGAAACACAACCTACAAACTATCTACAGAACCAGAAAATCCCACCAATGCTCCGTTCAGTGAAGCCCAAGAGGGATCCTCTCACATCAGCAGGAATCTGTCGCATACCATGCAGCTGTGGACAAGAAGTCTCCATAGGGACCCCAAACGCAGCAGCATTGCCCGAACGTGAATCAAGGAACATGAAAGGCACTGCAGACTCACTCAGCTAGAGAAGTCAGCCATAGCAGAGCCCTTGAGTAAAGTAAGTACATTACATAAGCAGCAGAATAAACACATTTTAAACAAAATAAAACCTTATAAATACAATAACCATGAGTGACCGCTGAGGAACCAACCTGGATACAGAATATTATTATCAGAGAACACAGAGATGCTGGACCACTCTCACAACCGCCATGTCAGGCAACACAGAGAAGCCACTGAAATCCACAAGAAGCATGTGGACAATTTCAACAGAAAGGAGGAAACCATGAGCATGAACAAAATCTGGCTCCCAGTATTGAAAAACTCTAAAATCAGGACAGTAAATAAGGACTTTGAAAACAGAGGAATTCCAGGCAGGAAACAATCAGGGCCAACTAACTCCTCTGAACAAAAGATTCCCCCAGGCAGGAAGAAGCCAGGCCTTGAATCTGGCAAGGCCATTAATGCTAATTAAAGTGATTAATTACAACATTCACACATCAGGAGATGAAGCTATTCATTGCTAATTAGGGTGATTAACTGCAACATTCACGCTGGCCTCCAACTGACAAGAGTTCTTCTTTCACCCTGGACTTTCCACAGATATATATAAACCTTCCTTGCTTAGTTTCTCCATACCTCACAACCTCTGAGAATGCCTGCCATATATGTGGGCGAAACGTCAGGAGAGAATACTTCTGGAACATGGCCATACAGCCCGGAAAACATACAACACTGTGATCCCGGCCATGAAAGCCTTCGACAACAAATCGTAAAACACACCTAAAAACCAATATCATACCCAATTAAAACAGTAAAACACTGTGTGACCATTACAACAGGGCCAGTAGCATTGGGCCAAAAGTCAGAGCCTGTCTGTATTCAACTTTACATTTATTATTATTATTATTATTATTATTATTATTATTATTATTATTATTATTACATAATTTCTACCCCACCCTTCTCACCCATCAGGGGACTCAGGGCGGCTTACAATATACATCAGAAACACAGTTTACATCAGATTAAAAGTCTTCCAAGATTAAAAAATTACAATAAAAATTAAAATATAAATTAAAAACCTGCATAATTATACATCTAAATATACATTTCAGGCGCATTTTTCATGTCCAGGTGGGGGTCTGTCAATGAGTCATATATTCATACTGCAATTCTGCTGCTACTCATGCTCAAATGCCTGCTCCCATAACCACGTTTTTGTTCTTTTTCGGAAAGACAGGAGGGAGGGAGCTTCCCTAATTGCGTTTGGGAGGGCGTTCCATAGGCGGGGGGCCACCACTGAAAAGGCCCTGTCCCTCATCTCCGCCAGCCGCACCTGTGAGGCTGGCGGGACTGAGAGCAGGGCCTCCCCGGAAGATCTCAAATTCCGTGATGGGACATAGCGGGAGGCACGTTCGGACAAGTAAGCTGGGCCGGAACCGTTTAGCGCTTTATAGGCTAAAGCCAGCACTTTGAATTGTGCTCGGTAGCAGATCGGCAGCCAGTGGAGCTGACGTAACAGAGGAGTGGTACGCACCCCTGCCGAAAACTCTCCTAAGAGCGCTCGCCAAGAAGAAGAGAGTTTCTTCTTCTCCTTGGCGCCTCGGGAAAGTAGCCCGCCTTCCCCAGACTTAGAGGAGAATCAGGGGAGCTACACATCGCTGGAGAGAGCACTCTCAGCAGCAACATGTTTCTCCTTCTCTGAGTCATGGGTAGATGGCCCGCCTTCCCCAGACTGAGAGGAGCCCCAGGGGAGAATCACGGCACTAGTGAGAACGCTCACCAGCAATGTGTACCTCCTCCTCCTCCACCCACACCGTCCCTTCCCGCCATGACCCTGCCCCTTCCCATCCACCTCCAACCTTTCCTACCGGGACCCTGCCCTCTCCAATCCACAACCCATCTGGTCCCGCCCCTTCGGGCCCGGGCCTGCCCCTTCTGGTTCCGCCCACCTCCTGGCCCAGCCCTTGTGGCCAGGTCTACAAGGCAGCACCAGTGTGAGTCCTTTGATGTCTGTGTAGATTTGAACTCTGAGTGAAAGTCTTTCCACAAATGAGGCATGTATAGGGCTTCTCCCCAGTGTGAGTCCTTTGATGTAAACGTAGCTTTGCACTCTGAGGAAAGCTCTTTCCACACTCCAGGCATGTGTAGGGTTTCTCCCCAGTATGAGTCCTTTGATGTGCACGTAGACCTGAACTGTGGGTGAATGTCTGACCGCAATCTGGGCACATAAAGGATTTCTCCCCAGTGTGAGTTCTTTGATGACTATATAAATATGCAAGCTGAGTGAAGCTCTGTCCACACTCCAGGCATTTATGGGGTTTCTCCCCAGTGTGAGTCCTTTGATGTGCATATAGAGTTGAACGCCGGGAAAATCTCTGCCCACAATCCAGGCACGTGAAGGGTTTCTCCCCAGTGTGTGTCCTTTGATGTCTACGAAGACCCGAACTATCAGAGAAACTGTTCCCACACTCCAAGCATTCATAGGGTTTCTCCCCAGTGTGACTCCTTTGATGTAAACGTAGCCCTGAACTATGAGTGAAGCTCTGTCCACACTCCAGGCATTCATAGGGTTTCTCCCCAGTGTGACTCCTTTGATGTTTACGTAGAGCTGAACTAACAGTGAAGCTCTTCCCACACTCCAGGCATGTATAGGGTTTCTCCCCAGTGTGCGTTCTTTGATGTGAACGTAGAGCTGAACTAATAGTGAAGCTCTTTCCACACTCCAAGCATGTATAGGGTTTCTCCCCAGTGTGCGTTCTTTGATGTGAACGTAGAGCTGAACTAGCAGTGAAGCTCTTTCCACACTCCAGGCATGTATAGGGTTTCTCCCCAGCGTGAGTTCTTTGATGTGAACGTAGAGCAGAACTAACAGTGAAGCTATTTCCACACTCCAGGCATTCATAGGGCTTCTCCCCAGTGTGAGTCCTTTGATGTGAACGTAGACCAGAACTATGAGTGAAGTTCTGTCCACACTCCAAGCATTTATATGGTTTCTCTCCAGTGTGAGTCCTTTGATGTGAGCGTAGCCCTGAACTATGAGTGAAGCTCTGTCCACACTCCAGGCATTTAAAGGGTTTCTCCCCAGTGTGAGTCCTTTGATGTAAATACAGATTTGAAATATTAGTGAAGCTCTTTCCACACTCCAGACATATATAGGGTTTCTCCCCAGTGTGAGTCCTTTGATGTTTACGTAGATCTGAAGTTTGAGTGAAACTTTTCCCACACTCCAGGCATTCATAGGGCTTCTCCCCAGTGCGAGTCCTTTCATGTTGCTGCAGAAAATCCCCCCAAATAAAACTCATTCCACACTCCAGGCATTCATAGGGCCTCTCCCCAGTGTGAGTCCTTGCATGTTGCGGCAGAGTATCCCCCCAAGTGAAACTCATTCCGCACAGGCATTCATAGAGCTTCTCCCCAGTGTGACTCCTTTCATTTTGCTGAAGACAATCCCTTGAGAAAAACTCTTTGCATGTTTCAGCCATTTAGATGCTTTCTCCTTTACGTCAACAGTGATCTGGGTGTTTAATTGCAATACTGATAGTTGACTCTTCCTTTTTCCTTTCCTATCTGGAAGTGAGGTCAAGAATTCAGCAAGATCATCAACCTTGAGCAGATTTCTTCTTTCTATATTGTTGTTTTTCTTACTGCACCCAAGAGTTGGCTTCACAGAATCCTCATTTTCTGGTCAAGAAAGAAGCAATATATTAAGAATGAAAGCCAGAAACCTTCTTTATATCCAAGATTTTCCCCCTTCCCTTCATGGGTCATGATGAAAATGGAAATACCAAGAAATGCAGACATCAGGTCTCAAGCATATACACAGATTCCAGGAAAGGGAATCAATGATTCTTTTATATATATATCAATGATTTTTTTTAAAAGAAGGGAATGAATCCAGAAAGAAAAAAGGGAGGGAGAGATGGAGGAAGAAAAAAATGAATGAGAGAAGGCAAAAAAGGGAGTAACTCCTTCCAATATCGGACCATCTCATTGATTTCCTTGGGTCAAACACAAACGTGGTAAAGCACTGGCAGGCAGTCACTCAAAAAAGAACAGTTCTTTGCAATATTAAAAGGCATCATTCACTAGATAATGTGTTTCCCTGAATTACCAGGACGTGCTGAATGCTGAGGGACACAAAGATTACTGGGCTGCCTCCCGTCCCACAATGGGTCCCAGGTCAGCTTTCTGAGCATTACAAATTAGATGCCTGATGCAACCAAATTTTCTGTCTTTTCCTAAAGGAAAACTGCAGCCAAACAAGACCCTGCCTCTCCACCCAGTTTTGTGTGTGTGTGTCAGGAGTGACTTGAGAAACTGCAAGTTGTTTCTGGTGTGAGAGAACTGGCTGTCTGCAAGGATGTTGCCCAGGGCACACTGTCCGGATGGTTGATGTTTTTACCAACCCGTGGGTGGGAGGCTTCTCTCATGTCCCTGCATACATGGGGAGCTGGAGCTGACAGACAGGAGCTCCCCCCGCTCCCCGGGGCTGCATTTGCCTAAGGGGAGGCCTTGCATTTATTTATTTATTTATTATTCAAACTTATATGCCGCCACTCATTTATGCCAAAAGAGAGAAGGAAGACTGCCTCCCATGAGCCGGAAGTGGGCGGGGCCTCTGCAAAGCTGTCAGCTTGCACTGACCTGTTCTGTCCACCCCATGCCATGACTGTTGGGAGAGGAAGGCTGGCTACACATCTCTGATAAGGGCCATCTGGACATACAATTAAAATCAACCATTAATAAGACAAAGTTAAAATGCAGCAATAACACATAAGGATGGGCTGATCAAAGTGCACTAAGTGAGATTTGTAAACATGGAGGAAGTTAAAAGTGCTATAAGAACGTGGGGGAGAACCCAAAAGTGAGTTGAATCCTGAGGCTATATAGAGAAATTACCCATGCGAATGCAACCGATCAAGGATAAATATTTATATAAGAATTTAACATTCAGAAGGTGGTACTCATTCAAAAGCCTGTGTTAACAGCCAAGTTTTCAGGCTTTTCCTAAACCCTTCCAAGGTGGCAGCTAGCCAACCCTTCCTTCCCTCCCACTGACCTGTTTCCGTGCAGGGAGGCCTTTCTTTTTGTCCAGATAAAGAACACCTGGTTGTTTATGGTAGCTCCAAGAAAAAGCCTTAAAATAATTTTTAAAAACTTTATTTATATTCTCTCCATCTAATGAATGGAATGGAATTTTGCTAAGAAAGCCAAGTAAAATTAAGACAGAAGGGAGGATGGAATTGGAGGACTGAAAAGAAGTATGAAATTCTCTGCCAGTCAAAACAAGCAATACAGCGGGGTTTTAGACAGGAAATTGGGGAGATGAAAGTGGGGGAAAGGTTCATAGAGGCAGGACTGTAATGACCCATGGAGAAGGGACAGAGAGGGCAGGAACCGTCAGGAATACTTTCTGACCACGAACATGTTATTTAATCTGTGTTGTCGAAGGCTTTCATGGCTGGGATGACAGGGTTGTTGTATGTTTTCCGGGCTGTATGGCCATGTTCTAGAAGTATTCTCTCCTGACGTTTCGCCCACATCCTCAGAGGATGCCTGCCATAGATGTGGGCGAAACGACAGGAGAGAATACTTCTAGAACATGGCCATACAGCCCGGAAAACATACAACAACCCTGTGGGACAGAAGACTAGGCATTTCCAGAGAAAGAAGTGGACACACACATTCCAGGTCTGGGCTTTTTAACTGCTATATTGGTCACACAGACGAAAGGGGAAACATCGCCTTTACTCAGCATTCACTCACATACATTCACTCATTCGTACTCGCCATCCCTCTCCGCTAAGCTGATCAGGCTATTAAGAGGAATGAGGCGGGTGGATAAAATGCTGCACTCCTTGCAGGTCTGCCACACGGCCAAAAAGGAAAAGGGTCTCCTTATGCAAGGGTTTTTGGTCGTCCATTATTTGGTTGTTTAGATAACCTCAGACTTCCAGCCCTGAGCGGGCTGGAGCCTCAACAATTCTGGAAAAGATTGGTCATTTAACTTCTTTCATTGTATCTGACTAAAAAACAGGTGTTGTTTACACCAAATGTTCTACAGTTGTCCTCTGGATTTATCTCATTGTTTTTAACCTGATGTTTTAATTCTGCGTTGTGTTTTTTAACTTATTGTGTATATTTTTTATTGGTTTTTGTTTTTGCCCTGATGTTTTATATTTTATCATTGTTTGTATTTTGATTTTGCTGTAAGCCGCCCCGAGTCCCCTTCAGGGGAGATGGAGGCGGGATACAAATAAACTTATTATTATTATTATTATTATTATTATTATTATTATTATTATTATTATTATCATTAGCACTCTCCATGCCTCAGCTAAAGAATGTCTTCACCTCCCCCATAATGCCATTTTCAGGCGAGGTGTAGATGGAGGGAGAGAGCGTGTACGAGCACGTTTGAGAAACTTCACAACCTGCACTATACAAGGGCCCAGTTGTATCTCAGCTGTGTGACACATTTCTTTGCACAGCCAATGCCTTTGTCAGGCCAGAATAAATTCTGCCCCCTCCCCGTCTCTAAAGTCACCTCACACTTCTAGACAAACTCCAAAAGCTACAATACTTTGAATTACAAAAATGGTAATTAACAATCCACACTCCCGTAATTGCAGCAGAGAATAATTCATGACATTGGCTGCAAAAAAAAAGAAAGAAAGCTGTACAGATGATCCGGGTAGGAACTGCAAGTGGCTTCTGGTGTGAGAGAACTGGCCGTCTGCAAGGGGGGGGGGAGGGGGGCGGCCTGCTGAAAGGCCTTCCAGGCTGAGGCGGGCTCTCTCTCTCCCGTCCTGAGGCGGCCACGAGCAGGAGGGGGGCAGGCCGGGCCGGGCCGGGGCGGGGCGGGCCGGGGCGGGGCAGGACAGGCCGCGGCGCCTCTTTCCCCCGGGGACTCGGCCCCGGAGGGGACACTCCACCCCCCTCACCCGCCCCATCTCACCTCGTCCCTCTCCGCTCGCCTCGGCCGCACCCCTCTTCTTCCTAAAATGGCGGCGGCTGCAAAGGAGGCGGGGCCTGGATGACGTCACCTTCTTCCTAGCTCCCGATTGGCCGCTGCAGAGTCTTGACTGGCACTGGGGGGCGCCCCTCCCTCCCTCCCTCCCTCCATCTCGCGGGGCTCATTTGCATGTTTAAAGGGGACGCGGCCCATCCCTTCAAAGGCCTCGGCTTCCAGGCCCAGGAACAGGCGCCCGGCCCCCCGCCCTGTCCTTCGCACTCTCATCATCATAATAATAATAATCCTAATGCGGATCCCCACTCTGTCCTCGGAGGGCCCGTGGTCCAAACCCGGGCGCCCAGAGACCTGCCTGATGGGCCCGGCAGTCCGTCCACGCGAGGCCCTCCTGCCCCCTTGCCGGCGGACTACAGCTCCCATCACCCCCTGCGCTCCGCTCCGCCCCGCCCCGGTTTGTGTTTTCATTCACGTGACCACCTTTGGCACAAATACCCGATACGCCCAAATGGGGACACTGGTGGGGGTTTGATTTTGTCATTTGGGAGTTGTAGTTGCTGGGTCTATAGTGATCTTTGTTGTGTATCGTGTATGTCTCATGTAACTATATTTATTATAAATAACTTGTAGCCACTATATATGTTCCCTATCGCATCCACATTAAAATACTCAAAAAAACAACTGGAAAAAAGACTACAATCGACCTGATGAAGACTCTTTTGAGTTGAAACCGGTTGTGGTTGTGGAGTCAACTATCCATAATAAAGAAACAAGAACAATCTTCTATATATATAAAAGAGTGATGGCATCATGGCGACCCACAAAACAACAAAAGCACAGGCCCCCCAACCTCGAAATTTGACAACACAACCCATCATCCACGCCTCAAGGTTGATACTGTTATCGACCGCGTTTGGGGGATCGGGCCCCTTTAGAAGGAAGCCGATCCGGTCCTGAGGGAACGGACCTTGGCGAAGCCAAAAGAAGAATATAAGCCGCAATACAACCTGAAGCCTGAAATGAAGAGGGTCCGCCAAGTTGAAGGAAAATCCGCCAAGGAGTTTTTATTTAGCAATTCAGCTGAAAAGGACGCTAATAGCGATCATTCAATCTACTAGCGTAACATATGTTTCAAATAAAGCCATATTTATACAATGTTTTGGTCTGACAGCCCTTTGAATTTCCCGCCCCGCTCCCCCGCCCATCTGATCGCGGATAGGCTGAGAGGTTGAACGAGGCGGGCTTTCGTTTCCCGCCTTGCTCTGCTGGCCCAATGGGGAGCCGCTTTTTGTCCCCTCTCGGGCCAATCAGAGAGGAGGAGGCGGGAGCTATTGAGACAAAGAGGTGACCGGACAGGAAACATCTGATTAATTCTGGCCCAGCCAATTTCTAAAGGAATTAATGACACCCATCAAGGATGTCCGGGGTCCTGTCACGTTCACAGATTTTAGATATGTCTTTGGGGTGTCAGACGGGAAGTGGTGATTTGATGAGCCATCATTGACGGCCCCACAGGGTGCCTTCCTGCGGCGTCCTGGCCTGAGATGTGACAATGTTTGCCTTGGGGGCGAGTCACCTTTAGTTTGGTGACTCGCCCTATATTGTCCATGCGATCGGAATGAGATGGGATTAAACTGTGGCAGATTATCCTTTTGTTTTTGGGAAGGGGAGGTCTGAGTCATGGGGCTAGAGTTCAGGTTGGGGTCATAATATTTCCCATTTGATTTCATGATCTGACAATTATATGGGATAAAATGAAAATTATAAATAAAGTCGGAACATAAACCCAGCAGGGAAAAACACATATTTTCCGGGGATCCCAAAGAGTGTAAATACATATAGGCAGATAGGTAGATAAAGGAGAATCCATAAAGGTGGGTGACATTGCATAAAGGGGAATCATGAATGATATAAACAATAGAAATAAGCAATAGAAAACATTTGATAAGGACGAAGTTCACAACATCTGGGGAATCCAATATAGAAGTGGGGTTCAAGCAGCATGATTTCACAATTCATGAAGTTAGCCCAACGATTTGAAATTCATACACAGCGAGTCATGAGTGTGTCCAAGTACATAGAATATGAATATTCACAAATGCATGAGGAGAAAGAGTTCATAGGGAATTCATAGAGATGGCATGGGGAAGGGGCACATATGGGTTAGTAAGTCTTTGGAGGTATAGGATTTCATAAGTCCAAGGGTAGGTCTGGGGAAGAGTGTTCTTCTTCTTCATAAAATCACAAAAGTATGCATGGAACGTGGAGTGCACCCGTCCGTCACCCCCTGGCAGCTGTAGAGGGTGAGGGTCCTTGGAGAACTATATCTCCCCCGCGAGAGAGCGATCCCCCCCATCCCCAATTCACAGAAAGGGGCTAGGGAAAGCCATTCCGCGAGTCGCGGGGAGAGAAAAACCCGGGATAAAGCAGCAACTTGGCTTGGAAAGAAACGTGGTTCCGTTTGACAGTCAGCTGTTGAGATGCCGAAAACTGGACCGATTCCGGGTCTGCTGGTTGTCTTCGAGTCAGGAGCCTTAGAAAGGGTTAAGACTAAAAGAGGAGCGTTCTAGGGGTAATTTTGATAGAGATATGAGCCAATTTATATCGACCGCCATGTTAATCTATGGCAGGGAAACCTCAACCGGAGTTTAAAGGGACGGGAGGGAGAGAGAGATTGCATGCAAAGGAAAGGAGTCAGAGAAAAGATACAAAATAACCAGATAGAGAGGGTTACTGTTAAAATAAATGCTACTTTTATTGGGGGGATTTGTTACATAGTTCAGGGAAGAGGAAAATGAAGGAAAAAAGGTCTTTTAATAATAGTCTGTTGCGGTCCCGCTCCGTTCTTTTGGGGAGTAATCTATGGAACTTTCTGCTGCGTTTTCAAATCAATTTGAAAGCTGGGGTGACGGTCATCAATACAACAAAAAGAAAAATAAAGTACTAATTAGAGGGAGAGCAATAATTTTTTTTATCCAATTGTTGCCAGTTTAGAGGGCTAATCTCTGCCCACTTGGTTGCCTAGCAACCAAGGGACAGCCAGGTTTCAGTTAGGGGAGGCAGATTTAGGCCTCACTTAGGCTTCTTCCACAGATTATCTAATTTGCACTGGATTATATGGCAGTGTAGACTCAAGGCCCTTCCACACAGCTATATAACCCATTTATAATCTTATATTATCTGCTTTGCACTGGATTATCTTGACTCCACACTGCCATATAATCCACTTCAGTGTGAATTTTATACAGCTGTGAAGAAGGAGCCTCATATAATCCAGTTCTGAGCAGATAATATAAGATTAGAAATATACAGTAGAGTCTCACTTATCCAACGTAAACAGGCCGGCAGGATAAGTGAATATGTTGGATAATAAGAAGGGATTCAGGAAAGGCCAATTAAACATCAAATTAGGTAATCGTTATACAAATTAAGCACCAAAACATCATATTATACAACAAATTTGACAGAAAAAGTAGTTCCATGCGCAGTAATGCTATGTAGTAATTACAGTAGAGTCTCACTTATCCAACACTCGCTTATCCAATGTTCTGGATTATCCAACGCATTTTTGTAGTCAATGCTTTCAATATATCGTGATATTTTGGTGCTAAATTCATAAATACAGTAATTCTATATAGCATTACTGTGTACTGAACTACTTTTTCTGACAAATTTGTTGTCTAACATGATGTTTTGGTGTTTAATTTGTAAACTTAATTTGATGTTTAATAGGGTTATCCTTAATTCCTCATTATCCAACATATTCACTTATCCAACGTTCTGCCGGCCCGTATATGTTGGATAAGTGAGAGTCTACTGTATCTATATCTATATCTATCTATCTATCTATCTATATATATAAAAGGGTAATGGAATCACGGCACCGGACAAAACAACTAAACTAAATGCCCCGCAACCTCGAAAACTGACAGCACAACCTCTCATCCATGCCTCTAGGTTGATACAACAAAAAGAAAAGAAAAATAAAGTCCTAATTAGAGGGAGAAGAGGAATAATTGTTTTTATCCCATTGCTCCCAGTTAGAAGGCTAAGCTCTGTTCACTTGGTCTCCTAGAAACCCACTCAGCCCAAGCGACCCTTTACCTTAACTACCACCAATTCCTCAATACTTTATTTCCCATACCACCAGACTTCGCCACAGCAACGCGTGGCCGGGCACAGCTAGTGATTATATATAAGAAGAGGACTCGGTTTGTGTATTTGGAACAATTAAAGAACTAAAGAACATTTATTGTTCATGGGAAGAGGAGTAAGTTCATCCTTCAAGAGAAAAAATACTGTTTTTACTGTGAATGTAACAGTTCTTTGTTTGATTGTTTAGCAACGTCTTTTGTATTTTTTATATTGATGTATTGAACTAAATTTAGGTTTAATGACATCTAAAACAATTTCTGTATTACTGTAATAGTGGATACTTGTCTTTGTGGTTCCAGGGAACCCATTTTCTTTTTTGGTATATAGTTCACCTTTGTTCCTGTGTGTTCTTACCTTGACTGTGTGTTTTAGTGGGATGCTTTGCATATTTTAGTTATAATAATAACAATAATAATAATAATAATTTTTATTTTATTATTATGAAATCCAGCATGACTATCTTGTTTGCTGTGTCATACAATAAAATAATAATATCATGCCTATCTGTATTTTATAATGCGTTTTATGAATGTCTGATGTAATTTAATAACTTTTTAATTGGTTCACAATGTATTGTACAATTTTATGTATGTGTTTTATTGTAAGCCGCCCTGAGTCCCCTATTGGGTGAGAAGGGCGGGATATAAATATTGTAATAAATAAATAAATACAATCAAAGAGCCCCTTGAACCCCACCAAGGATAGAACGGTGCCAAATTTCCGACACAGAACCCCATGACCAACAGCAAACACTGGTCTTTGGCGACCCCTCTGACACCCCCCCCCCTGTCGCGACCCCCCCAGGAGTCCCGACCCCCAGGTTGAGAAACACGGCTTTATAAGGAGTGCCAGTCCGGCCCCCTTTCCGAGAAGGTCTTCTTCTTGTTATGGCTGTGAACGACGTTTGTGTCCCACTCTTATCTCGGCCTTTGGGGCCCAGGCAAGACGGGCCGAGCGCCTGCCTCGGATTTGTGACCAAACGCTCTTCGCAATGCGTGTCACAAAAGGACCCGATTCCCAGGAGCCCTGAAGGATTGGCCTGGATTGTACACCTCTTGTCTGGATGAGGCCAAGAGACTGAAGCTTAATCCAGACAAGACAGAGGCTCGCCTGGTCAGTAGTGGGGCCGATCGGGGTCTAGGGTGGCAACCTGTGCTCCACGGGGTCCCACTCCCCCCCCCCCCCGAGGGCACAGGCCCATTGCAGCTGGACTCCGCGCTCGTGCTTAATGCTCCGGTGTTGGCTGGGAGGCCTTCCCACAGTTCAAGCGTGTGCACCAGCTTTACCAGCTGTTGTATTGCGCCAAAATGCTAATGTGTATGTGTGTGTGTGTAAAGAAATCCTTGCAAAGTTGGTTTGCAAAGGGAACTCTGCAAAAGAGCTCAGACTTTTTGCAGAGAGAGAAGCCATGCCTAAAACAATGTATCTGTTTGATGGCAGGTGGCTGAGATTGTCAGTTGGAATTTGGGCTTGGAGAGAGAGCACAGAAAAAGACAGGGCTCTCTAGCTACGGTCAAGTAGTAATTTTTGAATATGCTATGCTGTATATATTGAAAGCTGATTGATTAGGTTATTGATCTTATGCAACTACATGGACATTGTACGATTGCAGAACTGTTTATATTTCAACTCAACAAGCAAGAGTAAAGTTTCCTTTGTTCTTTTCAATTCCTCTGCCTGGTCTGAGTCTTTTGCACATGGTGTTATCTGGATGCTACTGATTCCGCTATACTCTCACCTGGTACCTCAAGAAGCTTGACTTGGCCACAGTGGTCCATGCCTTGGTCACATCTAGACTGGATTACCGCAACACACTCTGTTAAGGTATAGGAGTAAGTTACAGTGGGAACGCTACCGGGTGTACAGGTGTGTGTGTGTGTGTGTAGAAGAAAGCACGCCCAAGTTAATTGCAACCACAGGCTGGGCAATCAATGCTGATCAGTTTGGGTATCACTGAGGAGATACTGTCCTGTGAGTTGTGCTTAGCACTTCATAGAATCATAGAATCATAGAATAGTAGAGTTGGAAGAGACCTCAAGGGCCATCTAGTCCAACCCCCCGCTAAGAAGCAGGAAATCGCATTCAAAGCACCCCCGACAGATGGCCATCCAGCCTCTGCTTAAAAGCCTCCAAAGAAGGAGCCTCCACCACGGCCCGGGGGAGAGAGTTCCACTGCCGAACAGCCCTCACAGTGAGGAAGTTCTTCCTGAAGTTCAGGTGGAAACTCCTTTCCTGTAGTTTGAAGCCATTGTTCCGTGTCCTAGTCTGCAGGGCAGCAGAAAACAATCTTGCTCCCTCCTCCCTATGACTTCCCCTCACATATTTGTACATGGCTATCATGTCTCCTCTCAGCCTTCTCTTCTGCAGGCTAAACATGCCCAGCTCTTTAAGCCTCTCCTCATAGGGCTTGTTCTCCAGACCCTTAATCATTTTAGTCGCCCTCCTCTGGACGCTTTCCAGCTTGTCAGCATCTCCCTTCATCTGCGGTGCCCAAAACTGGACACAGTATTCCAGGTGTGGTCTGACCAAGGCAGAATAGAATAATGGGAGCAGGACTTCCCTGGATCTAGACGTTATTCCCCTATTGATGCAGGCCAAAATCCCATTGGCTTTTTTAGCTGCCGCATCACATTGTTGGCTCATGTTTAACTTGTTCCCCACGAGGACTCCAAGGTCTTTTTCGCTCACACTGCTGTCAAGCCAGGCATCGTCCCCCATTCTGTATCTTTGATTTCCATTTTTTCTGCCGAAGTGAAGTATCTTGCATTTGTCCCTGTTGAACTTCATTTTGTTAGTTTCGGCCCATCTCTCTAGTCTGTCAAGATCGTTTTGAATTCTGCTCCTGTCTTCTGGAGTGTTAGCTATCCCTCCCAGTTTTGTGTCGTCTGCAAACTTGATGATCGTGCCTTCTAACCCTTCGTCTAAGTCGTTAATAAAGATGTTGAACAGAACCGGGCCCAGGACGGAGCCCTGCGGCACTCCACTTGTCACTTCTTTCCATGATGAAGACGACGCATTGGTGAGCACCCTTTGGGTTTGTTCACTTAGCCAATTGCAGATCCACCTAACCGTAGTTTTGTCTAGCCCACATTTTACTAGTTTGTTTGCCAGAAGGTCGTGGGGGACTTTGTCGAAGGCCTTACTGAAATCTAGATATGCTACATCCACGGCATTCCCTGCATCGACCCAACTCGTAACTCTATCGAAAAAAGAGATCAGATTAGTCTGGCATGACTTGTTTTTGGTAAATCATCAGCACTTCATCACACTACAGTTTTGATCCACTTTAAATCCACTTTAGGGAGAGGCCTTCCACCAAACTCCAAGCCTCAGAATTCTGCAGGAGACAGAAACCAGATTGTAAATCTTTGTTTACACTGCGCTTGGTCCCCATGTAAGGCACCCAAAGTCCCTTCGGGGGGAGAGATGGAGGCAGAATATAAAAACAAAGTTGTTATTGTTGTTATTATTATTTGAAACACAACAAGATGAGTCCACAGCAGACACTCTGCTGGCTGCTGTACTGGATCCCACGCCAGACACTTCCCAAGTGTCTAAGACTGTGTGATGTCTCGGCGAATAATGCGCGCAGATCCCAGCCAGGTGGCCTTCCTTCTGCAGCTGGCCGGTGGGGATTTTGTCAGCGCCAATTGTGTTTAAGTGCAGGCCAAGGTCTTTAGGCACTGCACCCAGTGTGCCCATCACCACTGGGACCACCTTGACTGGCTTGTGCCAGTCTTTGCAATTCGATCTTTAAATCCTCATATCGTGTCAGCTTTTCCAGTTGTTTCTCCTCTATTCTGCCGTCACCTGGGATTGCAACATCGACAATCCATACTTTTTTTTTTTTAACACGATCGTGAGGTCAGGAGTATTGTGCTCCAAAACCCTGTCTGTCTGGATTCTGAATTGTTGTTGTTATTATTATTATTATTATCGATATGGAAAGAAGCCCATCAGCCTGCAGGTCCCTTGAGCTTCCGCTTCTCCCTCTCCCTCTAACGTTCTCTCTCCTAAATGGCCATTTTTCAGTGCAGAGAGAGGAGCGCCTGCCAGGAGGGTCCTGCGGCTGCGGGGGGGGGGGGGGGCGGCAGGAATCCCACCTCAGAGGAGCCGGAAGGCGAGGGCATCCCCTTCGAGACAGGCACCCTCAAACCTTTTCAGCCACAGAGCCCTTTTTGAAGCAAAAGTTTCTCATGGAGCCCCAAGAAATGCTTATATATTGTTAGGTTGCTGTGAGTTGTTTTTCAGGCTGCCTGGCCATGTTCCAGAAGCATTCTCTCCTGATGTTTCACCCACATCTATGGCAGGCATCCTCAGAGATTGTGAGGTCTGTTGGAAACTAAGTAAGTGAGGTTTATATATCTGTGGCATAGTGTCCAGGGTGGGGGAAAGGACTCTTGCCTGCTTGATGTACCTGTGAATGTTGCAGTTGGCCACCATTTTTTTTAACCTTCTGTGTCTTATTGAATATGTACTTTTAATAAGTTTTACTGAATTGTCTTTATATTGTTTTGTCTTTTACATTCTTTGTAACTACCTGACCAGGTCAAAAGACAATATGGTAAGATGGCACTACCTGGAGGCAGTGATGGCGAACCTATGACACGCGTGTCAGCACCCCGCTCCTAGAGCCTGAATATGGTGCTGAGTTTCAGGGTCACTGACATTATGAACTGATAAGACACCTGCATCCTGGGATCCTGAGAAGAAACGGCTGCTGGACTTGGCGGGGAAACCTCACAGGGTTTTTGTTGGGCGGGAAATGTATCTTTGAATGAGGGGGAAGGGTATGTGGCGCAGGCTGGTAAGCAGCTGCTGCAATAAATCATTCTGACCATGAGTTCATGAGTTCGAGGCCAGCCCGTGGCGGGGTGAGCGCCCGACAATTAAAAATAAAATATAGCCCCTGCTCGTTGCTGACCTAGCAACCCGAAAGATAGTTGCATCTATCTAGTAGGAAATAAGGTACCACTTATAAAAAGTGGGGAGGCAAGTTTAACTAATTTACAACATTGGCATGAGGAAGTGAGGAAGTGCCGTCAAAGTGGATGATGAAGCAGCTGCTCCCCCCTGTGGCCAGAATCGAACATCCCCTCAGGAGAAGGTTAAATTGCCTCTGCGTCTGTCTGTCTGTCTCTGTTCGATGTGTTTATGGGCATTGAATGTTTGCCCTGTATGTACATAATGTGATCCGCCCTGAGTCCCCTTCGGGGTGAGAAAGAAGGGCAGAATATAAATGCTGTAAATAAACAAAGGAGTGTTGATTGATGCCTCCCATTCTTGGCTGTTTCATGTCGATGTGTCCTACAGTAAAGTTTCTTGTGATAACACAGCGAGTCCCGTGTCGTCATTTAGGAGCGGCTGTAGTGAGCCGACACCTGGCCATTTCTGCTGACTCGCGGCCGCATACAGAAAGGGATCGGGCCCAAGCTTGCCAGGCCTCGTGTAGACAGATGCGCCCCCTCCCTCCCTGCCTCCCTCCCTCTCTCAGAGCACGTGGGCTGTGCGCGGGGCAGCCATGCGGCTGTTGCTGTCACTGTGATACACAAGTGCCAGGTTGGGGGGGGGGGCTGCTCTGCCTTGGGGGCCTCTCAGCGCGCTTGCTCAGTGGAGTCCGGGTGCCACTTGGCTGCCCGGGCTTTCACGAAGGGGCAGGGGGCCGGTGATTGCTGTGGTGCGCATCAGCCAATCTCACTCGCTCAGCTATGTTGGCAGCAACAATTGTTGGATTATGGATGTATGTATATGAAATGTAAATCAAGTGTTTCTGCTGTTTTGCAAGAGTGTGTGTTTCAGTAATGAAACAGTTAACAGCAGGCTAGTTAGACTGACAGCCTACTATGACCTATCAGGCATGATTTCCGGCTTTGGAGGTCAGAACTTCCTGCAGACTGAGAAATGTGTTTTGTTATCTGTGTGTGTTGAGCTGGTGCTTGCCGAAGCGAAGAGGCTATAGAAGAATGCCAGCTCAGAGCGATGGCTTTTGCTGTGCTTTGTAAATATGTATTATAGATATTGAAATAAATGTTTGGACTTCAGACTACGGATGTGTTTGAGTCTGACATTGAACAGAGAAATTGGTGTGGCAGCCGATTCACCAATTCATCAGGGTGCTGGTGTGCAGAGGATCGATGGTGTTTGAAAAAACCCACCAAGCACGCACCCTGACCCCACGCTGTCAACTTTTTGTGGCAGAGAATAGTGTTAGCCACGCTCATCGGGCAGCCAGTGAAGGTCCATAAGACCCGGGCTAAGGAGGGCAACTTGGGGCTCCGAGGTGTGTGTTCTGGGCGGGGAGGTGGTTGGTGGGGGAAGGGAGGAAGGAAGGCAGGAAATCAGGAGGACTGGCGGGTGGGTTGCATCCCCTTGAATTCTGGGCAGCAGTGACATCACCAGGATCCTTGTGTCACCCTCCCATGAATCACCTAATGGCAGTAAATAGTTTTGGTTTATTAAATACAGTTGTATACAATAGTTTCGCTTATCCAACCTTCGCTTATCCAACCTTCTGTATTATCATCCAACGCGGTTTGCCTTTTAGTAGTCCATGTTGTTGTAATTGATGTTTTCAATACATTTCAAAGTTTGGGTGCTAAATTCATAAATACAGTAATTACTGCATAACATTACCATATATTGAAGTACTTTTTGTGTTGACTTGTTGTAAAACATGATATTTTGGTGCTTAATTTGTAAAATCATAACATAATTTGATGTTTAATAGTCTTTTCCTTAATCCCTCATTATCCAACATTTTCGCTTATCCAACATTCTTCTGGCCTGTTTATGTTGGAAAAGTGAGACTCTATTACAATTATACATTTTTGTTATTTAATCTATACATATCGCAAAATAATGGTATTTTTTCTCAAAGTGACACACCACCCAAGTCATGCTAGGTTTTTGGGGGAACTTTGACACACCAAGTGCAAAAGGTTGCCCATCACTGACCTGGAGGAATCCTCCACCTTGTGTGACGGTGGAGCAGAACAAACAACTCCGCATATGAATGCTTGCCCACAATGTCCTGCCTCATGTACGGAGGAAACGTTGTTTAAAGCTACGGACAATGCGATTGCGGTTGCCTGCTTTTGGTCTAAAACTATTTAGCTGTTTGCGTTTCCTTTATCACTTTTAAACTTATTATGCAATGCTTTGACACAAAATAAATAAATACATAAATAAATAACTTATTGGCAAATCTATAAACAACCCTTTTTGAAGCTGTTTTGTGTAGTGACAAATAACCACAAGCTCACAGCCACAAGCTCATCCAAGGCAGGGGCAGCCTGGCTCTCAAAGGAAGTTACTTTTTTTGGCCTAGATTTTAGGACTCTGTCTCTCGGAGTCCAAATGGCCAAAAACAATCTCCTAACCAACAATAACAACGGCAATGCTTTGCAAATGGTAGGCCTGGGCCCCTTCAAATCAGGATATATCCCCCCCCCCTTTTGCTGTATGATTTCTAAAGCCTTTAGCCTGATGAAGATCCAGTGGATCTTTGGAAGCTCTTTTGTGGGCTTGGGGTGGCATTCAATTTCACGGCCGCAGTCAGAGCTCCACATTTGCATGGTTTAGGGCAGGGGTCCCCAAACTTTTAAAGCAAAGGGCCGGTCTACAATCCTTCAGACTGTTGAGGGGCCGAATTATCATTTGAAAAAAAATACGAACAAATTCCTATGCACACTGCACATGTCTTATTTGTAGTGCAAAACAACAACAATGAAAGAACAATACAATATTTAAAAATGAAAACAATCTTAACCAACATAAACCTATCAGGATTTCAATGGAAAGTGTGGGCCTGCTACTGGCCAACGAGATAGTCAAGTTAATTAGGATTGTTGTTGGTGTTGTGTGCCTTCAAGTCATGTCAGACTTTGGCCGAGCCTAAGTCTAAAATTAATTATTTATTTACTTACTACATTTATATCCCACCCTTCTCACCCCGAAGGGGACTCAGAGCAGCTGTATGTACATACCATATATTATATTATTAGCATAGCACAATATTAGCATTATATATTACTATATTGAACTATACCACTATACTGTAATACTATATGTTATAACATATAATTAATATTATTATATGGTATTATTATTAGTATTATATTGTATAACATTATAATATTTTTATCAATATTATATGTATATACAATATATTATATTATTAAAACTGGTAATAAATATATTATAAAACTGAGGGCAGGGGCCAGGTAAATGACCTTGGAGGGCCGCATCTGGCCCCCGGGCCTTAGTTTGGGGACCTCTGGTTTAGGGCCTCGGGAGCCCATGAAAGTGGAAAAGCGCAAAGACCCCTGTTATGCCTCCAAACCTTCTTCACCTTGTTGACTCTAGCATGTTCAGCACTGACAAAATTCTAAATTCTGTGACTTTTTTTCAGAAGGTCCAAAACCTTTCCATTTTATTATGGACTAGCTTGGGGACCCGGCGGTGCCCGGGCACTGTTTGTCTTTGAATGTTAGGTGTTCTCAGTTTGGAGTGAGTGAACTACAATTCCCAGAATTGTGGGTCAATCCTCCCCAAACCTGCCAGTATCCAAAGTTGGCCATTTTGGTTCTGTGTACCAAGTGTGGTCCAGATCTGTCGTTGGCTGGGCTCAGTGCTCTTTGGATGCGGGTGAACTACAACTCAAGGTCCATTTCCACAAACCCCTGCAGTATGTTTAGTTGGTCATGAGGCTTCTCTGTGTGAGGTTTGGTCCCAGTCCATTGTCGGTGGGGATCACGGTTTCTCTGGATGCAGGTGAACTATAATTCCCATTTCCGCAAACTTGTCCAATATGTTCTGTTGTTTATGGGGGCTGTGTGCCAGGTTTGGTCCTGATCCATCATCGGAGGGGTTCAGTGCTCATTCATTGCAGGTGAACTATAAATCCCAATAACTACTATTCCCAAATGTCCAGGCCAATTCTCCCCCAAACCCACCAGTATTCAAATCTGGGCATATCGAGTCTGCATGGCAAGTTTGGTCCACACCCGTCATTGTTTGGGTTCATAGCGTTCTGGGTGTAGGTGAACTACAACTCCTCTAAATTCCCCAGTAGGAGTCACAGGGCTCTGACCGGATGCAGGGTGAACGACAACTTCCACCATGTGAACTCAATCCCCAAACTCCTCCAGGAAATGTAGTTGCTGCTCAGTTCTGCCCTGTTTGTTCTGCAGAGAGATTTGAAAGGGAAGGGCAGTAGGCGGGGTCATGCAAATTCCACACCAATGGAGAACCCTGGGTTGCCTGCCTGTGGTGGAGGACAATGCAGAATCTAGGATGAAATGGCTCCCAAACGAAAGCATTCCTTGGGTGGTGGGCTGTAGTGTTTGGGGAGGACACTGGCAGGGGGTTGGACTGCATGTTCATGGCGCTCGCCGTAACTGCAATGTCAGAGGAAAAGAGTGACGTGCTGGCTCCTCAGCACTGGAAACTGTAGCCTGTTTGTGGAGGCCGGAGGCTGTCTGTGTGAACAGACACCCGTGCCACATACACATATACAGGTTTCCACTTTTATTATGGATATGGATGGATAGATAGATATAAATGACAAATTTAGTGAATCATCATATCCAGTCAGATTGAATCATGAATTTTAAGTCATGACCAACGTAATAAGAGCAAAAATAATATCCCGAAGGACGTCAGATGATGAACTAAACCCTAGCTCGATCTGCTTTTCCAGTATGATGTTTTGAACCTTACAAATCTCCTTTTCATAAACACTGACTTTATTAAGAAAAAGAGAAACATAATAAGTTTATAACCTATAATGGTAAAACCATACAGCTCATTGAGTGGCTGCCACAACTACCAAAATAAAACCAGAAAACACACACACCAATAAAATACTCCTACAGAGACACACAAAGTACACTAACAAATGAACAAACAGACCTGGGTCTAATTCTAAGAACTTCTCACCAAGTTGATTGTGTCCCTTATTATATTACGGCCCTTAATCCTATGGAAGGACACTTCTGCTTTTGGCAACACTCTCCCAGTTCATAGATCCGACAACTGACATTTGCACGTGTTATTGTTGAGAAAAAGTGATAAAGAAGTCCCAGTCTTTCTTGAATTCAATCAAATATTTCTCTTCAATTGACTCTGTCCATCTCTGATACGTTGCCGATCTTCATCAGTCAGTCCCCTTGCGTGGGATAAGCCATTTCTGTTGCTCCCTCTCTTCTTTTTCCTTCACTCGGCCAAAGCATGGGCAAGGTTTTATTCTTTGGCCGAGAAAATGGCCCAAGGAAGGGAGGGAGCAGCAGCAGTGGCAGTAAAGCTGCTCCAGTTGGTGCCCCCCTACTCTTGGCCTCGTCCTTCCGGCTCCTGTCTGCGTTTCCCCTCTTCTCAGTATGTGGACACAGCGGCTGAGAGAAGTGAAGGGAACCGGGACTCAAAAAGATCTTGTCGTGGATGTCTACTACAGACCTCCGAGTCAGGATGAAGGACTTGATGAAGCCTTCTGTCAGCAGTTGACCAAACAGGCACAAAGAAGAGATATAGTAGTCATGGGCGATTTCAATTATCCCGATATCTGCTGGAAAACAAAACTCAGCCAAGAGTACAAAGTCCAACAAATTCCTCACTTGCCTTGCAGATAATTTTATGGTCCAGAAGGTAGAAGAGGCAACAAGGGGATCAGCAACTCTTGATCTAATCTTAACAAATGTGGAAGACCTGATCAATACAGTGGTTGGATCCTTAGGGGCAAGTGACCATGTGCTCCTGCAGTTTGCAATACAAAGAAATGCTGAAACTAAGACAAGTCAAACATGCATTCTGGACTTTAAGAGAGCTAACTTCCAAAAAATGAAGGAATTACAAGCAGCATTCCATGGACGCCAATATTAAAAAACAAGGGAGTTAAGGATGGATGGGAGTTTTTCAAAAGTGAAATACTCAAGGCGCAAATGCAAACAGTGCCAACAAAGAAAAAAAATAAGACAAGTGCAAAGAACCCAGAATGGATGTCCAAAGATCTTCTAACTGAGCTAAAGCTCAAAAGTGACATGCACAAGAAGTGGAAAAGGGGAGAAATCACCAAAGAAGAATTCAAACATATAGCCAACACCTGTAGGGAAAAGGTTCGCAAGGCTAAAGCACAAACTGAGCTCAGGCTTGCCAGGGACATAAAAAACAACAAAAAAGGCTTTTTTGCTTATGTTGGTAGAAAAAGGAAGAAAAAGGAGGTGATAGGGCCACTGCAAGGGGAAGATGGGGTGGTGGTGACAGGGAAAAGGCAGAACTGCTTAATGCCTTCTTTGCCTCAGTCTTCCCACAAAAAGAAAGCCATCTTCAACCTCAGCAACATGGAATGGACGAAGGATTGGGGGAAATCCAACCCCAAATAGGGAAACAAGTTGTCCAGGAACACCTGGCCACTCTAAACAAATTCAAGTCCCCAGGGCCAGATCAGCTACATCCAAGAGTATTGAAGGAACTAGCGGAAGTTATTTCAGAACCACTGGCAATTATCTTCGAGAGTTCTTGGAGAACGGGAGAAGTCCCAGCAGATTGGAGGAGGGCGAATGTGGTCCCTATCTCCAAGAAGGGAAAAAAGAACGACCCAAACAATTACCGTCCGGTCAGCCTCACATCGATACCAGGCAAAATTCTGGAAAAGATCATTAAGGAAGTGGTCTGCGAACACTTAGAAACAAATGCGGTCATTGCTAATAGTCAACACGGATTTACCAGAAACAAGTCATGCCAGACTAATCTGATCTCTTTTTTCGATAGAGTTACGAGTTGGGTCGATACAAGGAATGCTGTGGATGTAGCGTACCTGGATTTCAGTAAGGCCGTCGACAAAGTCCCCCACGACCTTCTGGCAAACAAACTAGTAAAATGTGGGCTAGACAAAACTACGGTTAGGTGGATCTGTAATTGGCTAAGCGAACGAACCCAAAGGGTGCTCACCAATGCGTCGTCTTCATCATGGAAAGAAGTGACAAGTGGAGTGCGGCAGGGCTCCGTCCTGGGCCCGGTTCTGTTCAACATCTTTATTAACGACTTAGACGAAGGGTTAGAAGGCACGATCATCAAGTTTGCAGACGACACCAAACTGGGAGGGAGAGCCAACACTCCAGAAGACAGGAGCAGAATTCAAAATGATCTTGACAGACTAGAGAGATTGGTCGAAACTAACAAAATGAAGTTCAACAGGGACAAATGTAAGATACTTCACTTCGGCAGAAAAAAAGGAAACCAAAGATACAGAATGGGGGACGATGCCTGGCTTGACAGCAGTGTGTGCGAAAAAGACCTTGGAGTCCTCGTGGACAAGTTAAACATAAGCCAACAATGTGATGCGGCAGCTAAAAAAGCCAACGGGATTCTGTCCTGCATCAATAGGGGAATAGCGTCTAGATCCAGGGAAGTCATGCTCCCATTATTCTATTCTGCCTTGGTCAGACCACACCTGGAATCACACTGCGTCCAATTCTGGGCACCGCAGTTGAAGGGAGATGTTGACAAGCTGGAAAGCGTCGAGAGGAGGGCGACTAAAATGATCAAAGGTCTGGAGAACAAGCCCTATGAGGAGCGGCTTAAAGAGCTGGGCATGTTTAGCCTGCAGAAGAGAAGGCTGAGAGGAGACATGATAGCCATGTACAAATACGTGAAGGGAAGTCATAGGGAGGAGGGAGCAAGCCTGTTTTCTGCGGCCCTGCAGACTAGGACACGGAACAATGGCTTCAAACTACAGGAAAGGAGATTCCACCTGAACATCAGGAAGAACTTCCTCACTGTGAGAAGGGCTGTTCAGCAGTGGAACTCTCTCCCCTGGACTGTGGTGGAGGCTCCTCCTTTGGAGGCTTTTAAGCAGAGGCTGGATGGCCATCTGTCGGGGGTGCTTTGAATGCAATTTCCTGCTTCTTGGCAGAATGGGGTTGGACTGGATGGCCCATGAGGTCTCTTCCAACTCTACTATTCTATGATTCTATGATTCTAAGTGCCGAGGCAGAGTTACACCAAATGCTCTCCCGAGAGCGCAGACCAAGTGTTTCTTCTTTTCCTTTGAGCCTTGGGAAGATAGCCCGCCTTTCCCAGCCTCAGAGGAGAACCAGTTCTTGTTTTTAATGGCTAATGTTTAAATTTTTTAATTGTGCATGTTTTTTGTCTATTGCTGTGTTTTATACTGCTATTGTTTTTATTCGGGCTTGGCCCCATGTAAGCCGCCCTGAGTCCCTTTTGGGGAGAGAGAGGCAGGGTATAAAATAAAGTTATTATTATTATTATTAGCTACACGTCACTAGCGAGAGCACTCTCGCTACCCTCCTCCTCTTCCTCTGTCCACACCGCCCCCTCCCACCATGACCCCACCCCTTCCCATCCAACCCCAACCTCTCCTGCTTGGACCCTGCCCTCTCCCACCCACAGCCCATCTGGCCACACTCCTCCTGGTCCCATCAACACTCCCTCCTGGCCCGGCCCTTGTGGCCAGGCTCACAAGGGAGAACCAGTGTGAGTCTTTTGATGTCTGTGCAGATTTGAACTCTGAGTGAAGGTCTTTTCACAAACGAGGCATGTATAGGGCTTCTCCCCAGTGTGAGTCATTTGATGTAATCGTAGATTTGAACTCTGAATAAAGCTCTTTCCACACTCCAGGCATGTATAGGGTTTCTCCCCAGTATGAGTCCTTTGATGCGAACGTAAACCTGAACTACGAGGGAAGCTCTGTCCACATTCTTGGCATTTATAAGGTTTCTCCCCAGTGTGAGTCTTTTGATGTGAACGTAAACCTGAACTATGAGGGAAGCTCTGTCCACATTCCTGACATTTATAGGGTTTCTCCCCAGTGTGAGTCCTTTGATGCGAACGTAGACCTGAACTCTGAGTGAAGCTCTGTCCACATTCCAGGCATTCATAGGGTTTCTCTCCAGTGTGAGTCCTTTGATGCAAAAGTAAACCTGAACTCTGATTGAAGCTCTGTCCACATTCCTGGCATTTATAAGGTTTCTCCCCAGTGTGAGTTCTTTGATGTCTATGCAGATATGCAACATGAGTAAAACTCTGTCCACACTCCAGACATTTATGCAGTTTCTCCACAGTGTGACTCCTTTGATGTACATGTAGAGTTGAACTCCGGGCAAATCTCTGCCCACACTCTGGGCATGTGAAGGGTTTCTCCCCAGTGTGTATCCTTTGATGTCTACGAAGACCTGAACTATCAGAGAACGTGTTCCCACACTCCAAGCATTCATAGGGTTTCTCCCCAGTGTGACTCCTTTGATGTAAACGTAGCCCTGAACTACGAGTGAAGCTCTGTCCACATTCCAGGCATACATAGGGTTTCTCCCCAGTGTGACTCCTTTGATGTAAATACAGACTTGAACTCTGAGTGAAGCTCTTTCCACACTCCAGACATATATAGGGTTTCTCCCCCTTGTGAGTCCTTTCATGTGCACGTAGACTTGAACTGTGAGTGAATCTCAGTCCACACTCTGGGCATGTAAAGGGTTTCTCCCCAGTGTGAGTTCTTTGATGTACATGTAGATATGCAAGCTGAGTGAAGCTCTGTCCACACTCCAGGCATTCATGGAGTTTCTCCACAGTGTGAGTCCTTTGATGTACATGTAGAGTTGAACGCCGGGCAAATCTCTGCCCACACTCTGGGCATGTGAAGGGTTTCTCCCCAGTGTGTATCCTTTGATGTCTACGAAGACCTGAACTATCAGAGAACGTGTTCCCACACTCCAAGCATTCATAGGGTTTCTCCCCAGTGTGACTCCTTTGATGTAAACGTAGCCCTGAACTACGAGTGAAGCTCTGTCCACACTCCAAGCATTCATAGGGTTTCTCCCCAGTGTGTGTCCTTTGGTGTAAATCTAGCCCTGAACTACGAGCGAAGCTCTGTCCACACTCCAGGCATACATAGGGTTTCTCCCCAGTGTGACTCCTTTGATGTAAATACAGACTCGAGCTACGAGTGAAACTCTGTCCACACTCCAGGCATGTATAGGGCTTCTCTCCAGTGTGAGACCATTCATGTTGCTGCAGATGATCCCTTGAGAAAAATTCTTTGCATGTTTCATCCATTTATATGCTTTCTCCTTAACGCCAACAGTAAGAGCCCCCGATGGCGTAGTGGACTAAAGCCTTGTGACTTGAAGGTTGGGTTGCTGACCTAAAATCTGCCAGGTTCGAATCCCAACCGGGGGCAGCTCCAGCTCGATGTGGGGACATGAAAGAAACCTCCCACAAAGATGGTAAAAAACTTCAAAACATCCGGGCGTCCCCTGGGCAACGTCCTTGCAGATGGCCAATTCTCTCACTCCAGAAACGACTCAAGTTGCTCCTGACACACAAAAAAACCCCAATAGTGATCTGGGTGTTTAATTGCAAATTGATAGCTGTGTCTTCCTTTTTCCTTTCTTATCTGGAAGTGAGGTCAAGAATTCAGCAAGATCATTGACCTTGAGAAGATTTCTTCTTTCTATATTGTTGGTTTCCTTATTGCATCAGAGAGTTGGCTTCAGAGAATCCCCATTTTCCTGGTCAAGAAAGAAGCACAAGATCAAGGATGAAAGCTAGAAACCTTTATATCCAAGATTTTCCCCTTTCCCTTCATGTTGAGAATGGAAATACCAAGAAATGCAGACAGTGGGGCTCAAGCACATAACCAGCAAAGTAATCAGCAAAGGGAATCCATGATTCTTTAAAAAGAATGGAATGAATCCAGAAATGAAAAGAATAGAAGGGAGGGGGAGATGGAGAAAGAAAAGAATGAATGATAGAATGGAAAAAGGGGAACTCCTTCCAATATTACTAATAATATTACCATAAAATTATATAGTACAATATAGTAATTTAATTGCTTGTATTATGCTATGTTAATAATATATTGTATGTACTAGGCTTGCTCAAATAATTCGTTTTCCCCGTTTACCGTTATTGATTCGTTTTTTTCGGATTTTTTGAATCAATATTGAATCTTGGCTGTCCACACGCCTGGATATCGCGGTTTCGAACCGCGATTGGCCGTTTTCCGTAATGGCGCCTTTTTTTTCGTTTTTAAAAAATGCTTTGTCAAATCATCCAAACTTTTTTAAGTCCACTGGGGCAATCTAGTGTGTTGTTTGCCCCTTGTAGCCAATCAGAGAGCACGTTTAACCAGGGGGAGGGGCTGGTAGGACGTGCTTAATGAAAACAGCGTGCACACGCCTCGTGGCTCAGTCGCACTGGGACTTTTGGAGAGGGTGGAAGGGTAGAGATTCATTGGTGTAGGCAGGCAGGAAACATTGCTGCGTCACAGCATGGCTGTGTGAAGACCAGGACAGGAGAAAAGGTGGGGTGGTCTGTGGCTGAGTTTGGTGGTGTGGGTCTTAGGTCTTTCTATTTCTTTTGTTGTTGCAAACTTGCAAAGGGCTGTCCTGTGGGTGTTTTTCCTGTTCAAAATACAACTCCTTTTGGGGAAAGAAAAGCTTGCCTTTGTGCCTTGCCTTCTTTGTGTGTGTGTCTGCCAGGGACGCTTTGAAAAAGAGTTGCATATCCCATCCAGTTCAAAATACAACTCCTTTTGGGGAAAGGAAAGCCTGCCTTTCTGCCTTGCCTTGTGTGTGTGTCTGCAGGGACGCTTTGAAAAAGAGTTGCATATCCCATCCACTTCAAAATACAACTCCCTTTGGGGAAAGGAAAGCCTGCCTTTCTGCCTTGCCTTGTGTGTGTGTCTGCAGGGACGCTTTGAAAAAGAGTTGCATATCCCATCCACTTCAAAATACAACTCCCTTTGGGGAAAGGAAAGCCTGCCTTTCTGCCTTGCCTTGTGTGTGTGTCTGCAGGGACGCTTTGAAAAAGAGTTGCATATCCCATCCAGTTCAAAATACAACTCCTTTTGGGGAAAGGAAAGCCTGCCTTTCTGCCTTGCCTTGTGTGTGTGTCTGCAGGGACGCTTTGAAAAAGAGTTGCATATCCCATCCACTTCAAAATACAACTCCCTTTGGGGAAAGGAAAGCCTGCCTTTCTGCCTTGCCTTGTGTGTGTGTCTGCAGGGACGCTTTGAAAAAGAGTTGCATATCCCATCCAGTTCAAAATACAACTCCTTTTGGGGAAAGGAAAGCCTGCCTTTCTGCCTTGCCTTGTGTGTGTGTCTGCAGGGACGCTTTGAAAAAGAGTTGCATATCCCATCCACTTCAAAATACAACTCCCTTTGGGGAAAGGAAAGCCTGCCTTTCTGCCTTGCCTTGTGTGTGTGTCTGCAGGGACGCTTTGAAAAAGAGTTGCATATCCCATCCACTTCAAAATACAACTCCCTTTGGGGAAAGGAAAGCCTGCCTTTCTGCCTTGCCTTGTGTGTGTGTCTGCAGGGACGCTTTGAAAAAGAGTTGCATATCCCATCCACTTCAAAATACAACTCCCTTTGGGGAAAGGAAAGCCTGCCTTTCTGCCTTGCCTTGTGTGTGTGTCTGCAGGGACGCTTTGAAAAAGAGTTGCATATCCCATCCACTTCAAAATACAACTCCTTTTGGGGAAAGGAAAGCCTGCCTTTCTGCCTTGCCTTGTGTGTGTGTCTGCAGGGACGCTTTGAAAAAGAGTTGCATATCCCATCCACTTCAAAATACAACTCCTTTTGGGGAAAGGAAAGCCTGCCTTTCTGCCTTGCCTTGTGTGTGTGTCTGCAGGGACGCTTTGAAAAAGAGTTGCATATCCCATCCACTTCAAAATACAACTCCTTTTGGGGAAAGGAAAGCCTGCCTTTCTGCCTTGCCTTGTGTGTGTGTCTGCAGGGACGCTTTGAAAAAGAGTTGCATATCCCATCCACTTCAAAATACAACTCCCTTTGGGGAAAGGAAAGCCTGCCTTTGTGGCTTGCCTTGTGTGTGTGTCTGCAGGGACGCTTTGAAAAAGAGTTGCATATCCCATCCAGTTCAAAATACAACTCCTTTTGGGGAAAGGAAAGCCTGCCTTTCTGCCTTGCCTTGTGTGTGTGTCTGCAGGGACGCTTTGAAAAAGAGTTGCATATCCCATCCACTTCAAAATACAACTCCTTTTGGGGAAAGGAAAGCCTGCCTTTCTGCCTTGCCTTGTGTGTGTGTCTGCAGGGACGCTTTGAAAAAGAGTTGCATATCCCATCCACTTCAAAATACAACTCCTTTTGGGGAAAGGAAAGCCTGCCTTTCTGCCTTGCCTTGTGTGTGTGTCTGCAGGGACGCTTTGAAAAAGAGTTGCATATCCCATCCACTTCAAAATACAACTCCTTTTGGGGAAAGGAAAGCCTGCCTTTCTGCCTTGCCTTGTGTGTGTGTCTGCAGGGACGCTTTGAAAAAGAGTTGCATATCCCATCCACTTCAAAATACAACTCCTTTTGGGGAAAGGAAAGCCTGCCTTTCTGCCTTGCCTTGTGTGTGTGTCTGCAGGGACGCTTTGAAAAAGAGTTGCATATCCCATCCACTTCAAAATACAACTCCCTTTGGGGAAAGGAAAGCCTGCCTTTCTGCCTTGCCTTGTGTGTGTGTCTGCAGGGACGCTTTGAAAAAGAGTTGCATATCCCATCCACTTCAAAATACAACTCCCTTTGGGGAACGGAAAGCCTGCCTTTCTGCCTTGCCTTGTGTGTGTGTCTGCAGGGACGCTTTGAAAAAGAGTTGCATATCCCATCCACTTCAAAATACAACTCCTTTTGGGGAAAGGAAAGCCTGCCTTTCTGCCTTGCCTTGTGTGTGTGTCTGCAGGGACGCTTTGAAAAAGAGTTGCATATCCCATCCACTTCAAAATACAACTCCTTTTGGGGAAAGGAAAGCCTGCCTTTCTGCCTTGCCTTGTGTGTGTGTCTGCAGGGACGCTTTGAAAAAGAGTTGCATATCCCATCCACTTCAAAATACAACTCCCTTTGGGGAAAGGAAAGCCTGCCTTTCTGCCTTGCCTTGTGTGTGTGTCTGCAGGGACGCTTTGAAAAAGAGTTGCATATCCCATCCACTTCAAAATACAACTCCTTTTGGGGAAAGGAAAGCCTGCCTTTCTGCCTTGCCTTGTGTGTGTGTCTGCAGGGACGCTTTGAAAAAGAGTTGCATATCCCATCCACTTCAAAATACAACTCCTTTTGGGGAAAGGAAAGCCTGCCTTTCTGCCTTGCCTTGTGTGTGTGTCTGCAGGGACGCTTTGAAAAAGAGTTGCATATCCCATCCAGTTCAAAATACAACTCCCTTTGGGGAAAGGAAAGCCTGCCTTTCTGCCTTGCCTTGTGTGTGTGTCTGCCAGGGACGCTTCCTGATTTTCCCAAGACAACTTTGGGAAAGAGTTGCATATCCCATACTTTCCTGTAGAACTGGAAAGTACAGGTATCCCCTTGTAAATAAATAAAACTAACTAAATGTTATAGACTACGCTTTTGCAACAGTACATTGGCCAGAATATAACACGTTGCCAATCAAGATTCAACAAATATTTCCCACCAGTAACACAACACCTAACCATCATCCCTTCTGTTACCTTAAAACACTCCCCTTGACATGAAGCGCTCAGCTGTACGCGGGTCTGGGGGAGCAAGTCCTAGTAGTGGTCAAGCCACGGCCAGGACACTGTGGGGGGCCAAAAAAGTTAAGGTGGGTCCCATACGTCTGGAACGACGAACTATGGGAGTGGGTGGACTTGATGAAGAACCAGGCTGTTCTAATGCAGACAGTTCACAGGCATCCACCCGGAGCCGGCTGTCGCATGGAGCTGAGACAACTGGACGATCATTGGAACATACAGGTGTTGCCGTCCTGGAACTACAGGTGGTGGATAGTGAGGATATAGATAACCCCACCCCTCCACCCGCTACTGACAGTGAGGAGGAGGTAGAGGAGGTACTACCATCAAAACGTAGACTTCCTCATGCTGCTGAAAGGGTGCCCACGACTCCCATCTCTGAGGGCGTCGCCACAGTGGCTGTGGGGAGGCCAAGGTCATTTATTTGGGACCATTTCCATGTCCACTCTCAGAGTTCTACTTTGGCAGTTTGTAGACACTGTGGGGCAAATATCAGCAGAGGCAGAGACACGAGACATCTTGCGACCTCGGGGTTGAGCTCTCACATGAAGCGACACCATCCCTCCATTTCGCTGAGAGGGGGAACTGCAAGCCCTTCCAGTGGCAGCCTTAGCACGCAAAGTTCACCAGGTGAAGATAGTGGAAGGCGGACACAGTCCACCATGGAGGATTGGGCCATTCCATTACCCAGAAAGAAAACGGGGGAAACATTGCTCACACACCAGCAGATAACCCAAACTGTGGGAGAGATGATTGCCCTAGATCACCATCCCTTCCGCCTGGTAGAACAAGAAGGCTTTGTACGCCTTATGAAACGACTGTGCCCCCGCTACAAAATCCCCTCCCGTCACACCTTTTCCAGAAAAGTAATTCCCGGCTTGTACGAGGGCTGTAAGGAACGCATTATCCACATGTTGCGTAGCGCCATGGGAGGACACATCCATTTTACCTCTGATATTTGGTCAAGCTTGGGAGGAGGCCACTCCTACCTCTCTCTCACGGCACATTGGTGGGAGAAGGAAGGCACTATGGATACATCCCATCGTTGGGCACTCCTCGCATTGGAGGTAGTTGATCGTGATCACAAGGCAGAGACCATCTGCAACTATCTGGAAAACATGATGGGGGAATGGATGCAGTGTAGGCCGGAAGAAATGAGGAGGGGCTTTATGGTGACGGACGCAGGGAAAAATATGATCAAAGCGGTTGAAAGTGCCGGGTTTCAGAATGTGTCCTGCATGGCCCACTTGCTTCACAATACCGTCAAGGAAGGTTTAAAGAGCCAGGAAGAGCAGTCGGGCAGCAACACAAACATCTCCCTGCTGATCGAGCGCTGTAGAAAGATCGCGGGCTACTTCCACAGGAGCATCAAGGCAGCCCGGCAGCTGAGAGACAGGCAGAGCCTTGAAGGCCTCCCGCAGCACAAGCTACTCCAGGACGTCTCGACTCGGTGGAATTCAACCTTAAAAATGCTCGAACGCATGGTCGAGCAGCAGAAGGCGGTACACGGCATCTCCCTCACTTTGGTTGCGCCTGTTAGCAAGCTTGTTCCAACTAAGCAAGAGTGGGACACCATCTCCCAGCTAGTAGACGTACTAAAGCCATTCAAACATGCCACTGAGACACTTTCGGAATCAAAAGCTCTTCTGAGCCAGGCAGTGCCCATGGTCTTGAGGCTAAGGAGGCACCTAGAAAGGCTTGGTGCCGGTCGAACAATTGACTCCCTGGCTGGACCGCTGACACCGCCGGTCCTGGAGGTGGTGAGGAGGTTGTCCTTTGCTGTACGTAAACGGCTAGAGCCACTTCTTTCCAGCAAGGTCCATATGCTGGCGGCCTTGTGTGATCCACGGCTAAAGTACAACGTCTGCCCAAAAGACTTTACCATGTGGAAGGCCCAACTTGTTGACCTTGTGAGGGAGGTCTTTGCTGCCAGGGTGGAGGAAACGGGCACAGCGGCCCCTCTTCCAGAACTGCCTGTCACCCCAAGCACTAGCGCTAGTGGCGAGACGGAAAGTCCCGCGGAGCCGGTAGGGGGTTGCCGTAGGGATACGGATCTCCAGCCGCGAACAGGAAACGTTTTCTTTGCAGAGACGGTGGCCATACTTGCCTGCTCTGAAGAATCCTCTTTGCTGGCTTCTGCTCAAAAGGTAGACTCGGCCGAATGCTCGGTCAACAGGTACTTTGAGGAGCCTCCGGAGATAATTTCTTGTGATCCATTGTCCTATTGGGCTTCACGCGAACACATGTGGCCGGATCTGTCGCACGTAGCCCGCCAGTTCCTCAGCTGTCCTCCCACCAGCGTCCAGAGCGAAAGGGTCTTCAGCATAGCGGGAGATGTAGTCACGCCCCACCGCAGCTTGCTGGACCCTCAAACAGTTGAGAAACTTGTTTTCCTGAAGGCCAACCTTCCTGTGTTGAATTTCCCAGATTTGGATTTTGAGACCGACTGCTCCTAGAGCAACAGTTCTCGTCCTTTAACCAACTCTGCTTCAGAGTAACTTTGGCCAATTTTTTTGGGCGTCCGGGCGGGGGGGTGGCCCCTTTGGACTCTGTCCAACAACTCTCTCCTCTATCCTACAATGCTTTCCTCTCTCTTTTCCCTTCCTTTCTCCTCTTTTTCATCACTCGACGTTGCCCCACTGACGTTTTTGGGTTCATCCATCTCAAGGGGCCGTTTCACGAATCATGTAATCATGGAATCATAGAAAAGTAGAGTTGGAATAGAACTCATGGGCCATCGAGTTCTCCCCCAAGAAAGACGCAGGAAGTATCATTCAAAGCATCCCCGACAGATGGCCATCGAGCCTATGCTTAAAAGCTTCAAAAGAAGGGGCCTACAACACAGTCCGGGGGAGACAGTTCCACTCCCGAACAACCATCGCGGAGAGAAGTACTATCTTTCATTTGTCCCTGTTGAACTTAATATACTTTTGGCCCATCTCTGTATTCGGAAGTTACAAAACGTTTTCTCTCATGTAATACTGGCTCTGTAGAGGTTGAAGGATATTCTGTGGAAAATTAGACCATAAAAGCCAAGGTAGATAATGCTTCCTCTTTGTGTTCTGTTCGGATTTCATTCAATTCCCTTTTTATTTTGGGGGGGGGGGGGGAAATATTACCATCACGAGCCATGACTGTTTGGTCTTCTACAGATCCTCGCAGCTCCTGTACAGAAAGAGCACTGTTATATTTGATGTGGATACTTCAGATAATCATTTCAGGTGTAGGAATACGCCAGACTCTCACTTTACAGAGGTATACTATCTGTCCATCTGAACCTTTGAGGATGTCTTTATCAACTGGAATTAATACACCTCGACTTGGGACAGAACTTCTCTAAATTGTCATCTTTCAGTGTCCCATTGTCTAGAGCGGGTGTGGTTGCCGCAGTGGTCATGGGACGGCCGCCTTTGGGTCCCCTAGCCCTCTGCCCGCTTACGCGGAGGGTGCCTTTATAACTCGGAGGGGGGAATCATCAAAGACAGTGGTACTCCTCCGCCTTTGCCAGCATTTCTCCAAATGGTTGTCTAGTGTCCCTTCTCCTTTATATGCCGTGGTCTACGCTGTGGTCGTTAAACGGCCGCTTTTGGGTCCCCTCCCCCTTTGACCTGGCACGCAGAGGGTGCCGTTCCCCCTTCAGGACGTGTGCCTTGCGGCTGCTTTAGAAGTTTGGGCGCAGGTTACGCCGAGTGGAAATTGCCTTTTGCTGGCTTGTTGGGAAAACGATAGAAGAGGTACACGGCCTTCCCCTTGGGTGGTGGGGTGTTGCTGTGGGTAGAGGCTTAAATCGCAAAAACAAAAAACTTTGTGGGAGGGCCGTGCCGAATTCTCCGGGATGCATGCCGGCCAACTGCGGCCGGCTGGCTCAGGGTGGGGTCTTTGCTGCCCTTTTTTTTTTCCCCTTACTTTTCTTTTCTTTTTGCTGCCTCTCGGACTACGTGACGCCAGACTCTAGAGGTATATGCCCTTCCCCCTTCAGGGCGTGTTCCTTTGCGGCTGCTTGCAATGTGTGGGCGCAGGTTACCCAGAGTGGGAACAGCCTTTTTCTGGCTTGTTGGCAGGACGATAGAAGAGGTACACGGCCTTCCCCTGGGGTGGTGGAGTGTTGCTGTGGGTAGAGGCTTAAGTCGAAAAAAAAAAAAACTTTGTGGGAGGGCCGTGCCGAATTCTCCGGGATGCATGCCGGCCAACTGTGGCCGGCTGGCTCAGGGTGGGGTCTTTGCTGCCCTTTGTTTTTTCCCCTTACTTTTCTTTTCTTTTTGCTGCCTCTCGGACTACGTGACGCCAGACTCTAGAGGTATATGCCCTTCCCCCTTCAGGGCGTGTTCCTTTGCGGCTGCTTGCAATGTGTGGGCGCAGGTTACCCAGAGTGGGAACTGCCTTTTGCTGGCTTGTTGGCAGGACGATAGAAGAGGTACACGGCCTTCCCCTGGGGTGGTGGAGTGTTGCTGTGGGTAGAGGCTTAAGTCGGAAAAAAAAAAAACTTTGTGGGAGGGCCGTGCCGAATTCTCCGGGATGCATGCCGGCCAACTGTGGCCGGCTGGCACAGGGTGGGGTCTTTGCTGCCCTTTGTTTTTTTCCCTTACTTTTCTTTTCTTTTTGCTGCCTCTCGGACTACGTGACGCCAGACTCTAGAGGTATATCCAATTCCCCCTTCAGGGCGTGTTCCTTTGCGGCTGCTTGCAATGTGTGGGCGCAGGTTACCCAGAGTGGGAACTGCCTTTTGCTGGCCTTTGGGTAAAACGATAGAAGAGGGTGGAATGATCAAAGACAGTGTTAGAGTCTCCCATCACCCTGAGAGGCTGTGATTGACGCTATTGCTGCGGAACGGCCGCCTTTGGTTCCCCTTGCCCACTGTCCGCGCACACGGACGTTGCCGATTGCCCGTCAGGGCGTGTGCCTTTGCGGCTGCTTTCAAGGTGTTGGCAGAACGTTTCGCCGAGTGGTAAATGTTTTTTGCTGGCCTGTGGGTAAAACAATAGAAGAGGGTGGAATGATCAAAGACAGTGTTACAGTCTCCCATCACCCTGAGAGGTTGTGATTGACGCTGTTGCTGCGGAAAGGCCGCCTTTGGTTCCCCTTGCCCACTGTCCGCGCACACGGACGTTGCCGATTGCCCGTCAGGGCGTGTGCCTTTGCGGCTGCTTTCAAGGAGTGGGCGCAAGTTCCGTCTCGTGGAAACTGTTTCTTGCTGGTCTGTTGGTAATAACGAGGGTGGAGTGATCACAGACTGTGGGACAGTGTCCCATTCACCTTAAAAGGAAGTGTACTCAACGATGTGGCGGCAGAACGGCCGCCTTTGGTTCCCCTTGCCCACTGTCCGCGCACACAGACGTTGCCGATTGCCCGTCAGGGCGTGTGCCTTTGCGGCTGCTTTCAAGGAGTGGGCGCAAGTTCCGTCTCGTGGAAACTGTTTCTTGCTGTTCCCCTCGCCCTCTGGCCGCGCACGCGGAATCACTGAAAGAAGTGGGACACCTTGGCCTTTACCACTTCTCAAAATTGTCTTCTTTTACTGTACCATTGCCTTGTGCGGGTGTAGTCGAGAGCATGTGATGATAATCTTACGCAGAGTAAGAAGTAGAGAATCAATCCACTCAGAATCTCTTATGCTATTAAAAACAATTACTTAATAATGCCTTCATGTTTCCTTTGGAATCCACATTTCTGCTTTGTTTCTACTTTGAATTACTTTCTACTACATTACACACTATATCTTTCATAATTGTACTTCCTCAAGTTTACTTAAACTGTATGTATACCAACCAACTGAAGTCATTTCCCTCTATCCAGGTCATCTGCAGGAGAACTTTAATAACCCCTGAAGAACACAGTAGTCTTACCTGCAGTGGAACTGCATGGAAACATGTGCCTAACATCAGAGCCTTAAAACCTTCCCCCTCCAAAAAGCAGTATAGGTCTGTGTGGTCGTTTGTAGCCTATTTAAGAATAGCTTGACAGGCCAATAGTATTTCGCACTGTATAGTTTTTTAACTGTCAAACTACCTCCTCTTCAGTCCTCGGACTCGAGCCGTGTTTTTACACCACTGTTTTTTAAGCTGGTAATGCTGTATGCTGACTGTGACTTCAGTTATATCTTATGTCTTATTGACCCAACATGAACACAGAAGAGTTTCACTGATCAAAGCCAAACGGGCCTACCACTGCTGAAATAAGCAGATTTCTTGGATTGGACTTGTTGAAGAAAAGCATATAACACATCATATCAGGTTATTATTATCCAAATAAAGCACCATAAATGCATGTTATACAACCAAGGAGACATAAGAAGTCGTTCTATATGCTGAAATGATATGTTGCTATTGCTTACTTTATGAATTTAGCTTCAAAATATCACAATATAATGGAATCATTGACTACAGAAATGGCTAGATTTTTCCAGAGGATAGACGGTTTGCTGTTATGGAGTGTATCTTTGTGTCATGGGTTGTGGTGTGTGGGCGTGGGGCCGGCCAACGGTGGCCGGCCCCCCGGGTCTGATGGGCTTGGGCCCACATTTTGAAAGCAGACGTGAAGAAAGCATGCCCTTCCCCCTCTGGGTTCAGCGGTGTGGGCGTGGGGCCGGCCAACGGTGGCCGGCCCCCCGGGTCTGAGGGGCTTGGGCCCACATTTTGCAAGCAGACGTGAAGAAAGCATGCCCTTCCCCCTGTGGGTCCAGCGGTGTGGGCGTGGGGCCGGCCAACGGTGGCCGGCCCCCCGGGTCTGAGGGGCTTGGGCCCACATTTTGCAAGCAGACGTGAAGAAAGCATGCCCTTCCCCCTGTGGGTCCAGCGGTGTGGGCGTGGGGCCGGCCAACGGTGGCCGGCCCCCCGGGTCTGAGGGGCTTGGGCCCCCATTTTGCAATCAGACGTGAAGAAAGCCTGCCCTTCCCCGTGGGTTGCGGCGTGTGGGCGTGGGGCCGGCCAACGGTGGCCGGCCCCCCGGGTCTGAGGGGCTTGGGCCCACATTTTGCAAGCAGACGTGAAGAAAGCATGCCCTTCCCCCTGTGAGTCCAGCGGTGTGGGCGTGGGGCCGGCCAACGGTGGCCGGCCCCCCGGGTCTGAGGGGCTTGGGCCCACATTTTGCAATCAGACGTGAAGAAAGCCTGCCCTTCCCAGTGGGTTGCGGCGTGTGGGCGTGGGGCCGGCCAACGGTGGCCGGCCCCCCGGGTCTGAGGGGCTTGGGCCCACATTTTGCAAGCAGACGTGAAGAAAGCCTGCCCTTCCCCGTGGGTTGCGGCGTGTGGGCGTGGGGCCGGCCAACGGTGGCCGGCCCCCCGGGTCTGAGGGGCTTGGGCCCACATTTCCTTTTTTTTGGTCTTCTCTCTCTTTCTCTGGGAAGGGTGCCGGCCAACGGTGGCCGGCCTAGTATTTTAAAGTGTGGGCCTTTTTGGCGGTGGCTTTTTCTGTCTTTTCTTTGGTCTTTGCTGCCTCTCGGCCTACGTGGCCGAGTTTCCCCGATGTACCGCCTCTCTCTTCTCTCGCCGGCTGTCGTTCTTTAGCCCTTTATGCTATTTTGCACAGAAGCCTCCTTTGGGGCGGTGTCCTCTGGTTTTTTTTCTCTCTCTCTCTCTCTCTCAGGGATGCGTGCCGGCAAACAGTGGCCGGCCCGGCTTAATGTATGGGCCTTGTCGCCTGTGGCTTTTTTCTTTCTTTTCTTTTCTTTTCTTTTCTTTTTGCTGCCTCTCGGCCTACGTGGCCGAGTTTCCCCCGATGCACCGCCTCTCTCTTCTCTCTCGGCTGTCGTTCTTTACCCCTTTATGCGAGTTTGCACCGAAGCCTCCTTTGGGGCGGCGGCCCCTCTTTCTTCCTGTCTGGGAATCGTGCCGGCCAACGGTGGCCGGCCTAGTATTTTATAGTGTGGGCCTTTTTGGCGGTGGCTTTTTCTGTCTTTTCTTTGGTCTTTGCTGCCTCTCGGCCTACGTGGCCGAGTTTCCCCGATGTACCGCCTCTCTCTTCTCTCGCCGGCTGTCGTTCTTTAGCCCTTTATGCTATTTTGCACAGAAGCCTCCTTTGGGGCGGTGTCCTCTGGTTTTTTTTTTCTCTCTCTCTCTCTCTCAGGGATGCGTGCCGGCAAACAGTGGCCGGCCCGACTTAATGTATGGGCCTTGTCGCCTGTGGCTTTTTTCTTTCTTTTCTTTTCTTTTCGCTGCCTCTCGGCCTACGTGGTCGGGTTTCCCATGATGCACCGCCTCTCTCTTCTCTCGCCGGCTGTCGTTCTTTAGCCCTTTATGCTATTTTGCACAGAAGCCTCCTTTGGGGCGGTGTCCTCTGGTTTTTTTTCTCTCTCTCTCTCTCTCTCAGGGATGCGTGCCGGCAAACAGTGGCCGGCCCGGCTTAATGTATGGGCCTTGTCGCCTGTGGCTTTTTTCTTTCTTTTCTTTTCTTTTCTTTTCTTTTTGCTGCCTCTCGGCCTACGTGGTCGGGTTTCCCACGATGCACCGCCTCTCTCTTCTCTCGCCGGCTGTCGTTCTTTACCCCTTTATGCGATTTTGCACAGAAGCCTCCTTTGGGGCGGCGGCCCCTCTTTCTTCCTCACAGGGAAGCGTGCCGGCCAACGGTGGCACGCCTAGTATTTCAACGTGTGGGCCTTGTCGGCCTACGTGGTCGACGTGTTTCCCACGATGCACCGCCTCTGTCTTCTCTCGCGGCTGTCGTTCTTTACCCCTTGGTGCAATCTTGCACAGAACCCTTCTTTGGGGCGGCGGCCTCTATTTCTTCCACTCAGGGAAGCTTGCCGGCCAACGATGGCCGGCCTAGTATTTCAGTGTGTGGGCCTTGCCGGATGTGGCTTATTATTTCTTTTCTTTTATTTTCATGAAATCAGCGGGGGAGGATGGGCGGGTTGTGTTTCCACAGAACACCACTCAAAGAAACAGTTAGCGGTATCCTATACTGTTCTAAATTGCTCGACAACATAATGATAGAATCATAGAAACATGGCACCAAACATCATATAATCATAAAGCTAGAAGAGACCATCCAGTCCAACGCCATTCTGCCATGCAAAAACAATATACAGTAGAGTCTCACTCATCCAACACTCGCTTATCCAATGTTCTGGATTATCCAACTTATTTTTGTAGTCAATGTTTTCAATATATTGTGATATTTTGTTGCTAAATTCGTAATTACTACGTAATATTACTGCGTATTGAACTACCTTTTCTGTCTAATTTGCTGTTAAACAAGATTTTTTGGGGCTTAATTTGAAAAATAACCTAATTTGCTGTTCAAAAGGCTTTTCCTTAATGTCTCCTTATCATCCAACATATTTGCTTATCCAACGTTCTGCTGGCCCGTTAATGTTGGATAAGCGAGACTCTACTGTATCCAGAAATATCTGGTGCTGTAACCGATATATCATTTACCGTCCCGGAATACTAGCCAGATGGCCCATGAATGGTCACAAAAGTCATAGAAATATGGTCACAGAAGTCATGGAATAATAGAAACATGGTCCCTAAAGTCATAGACTCAAAGAACCAAGTAACAGAATCATCCCAAAAGTCCTCGAATCCTAAAATGATAGAATCATAGAGTCATGGCGCCAAACATCATAGAATCATAAAGGTAGAAGAGACCATCCAGTCCAATGCTATTCTGCCATGCAAAAGCAATATAACACTCTTGCAGGCTTCATCATTACTGGATCCGTCCTTAAGGACTTTTGCAAACGTTGGATGTGCAATGTTGCTATTTCATCCAAGGCAGAAATTCAACTCATTCTTGGATGGACAAACAGAACCACAACTGCTAACGTTCCCTTAAGGCAGTGTTTCTCAACCTGTGGATCTCCAGGTGTTTTTACCTACAAGTCCCAGAAATCCCAGCCATTTTACCAGCTGTTAGGATTTCTGGGAGTTGAAGGCCAAAACATCTGGGGACCCACAAGTCGAGAACCACTGCCTCAAGGGAGAAACTGTGGCATTACCTCCGAAGTTAAAAAATTGGAAAAACCAAACTCTTCCTTGAAAAGCTGTGATTGTCTAGACATGTGGGGGTTAAATCTAGGGCAAAGGAGGGTAAAAATAGATGGGAGGGTCCAATGTGAAAGGTTTGGAACCCCTCCCCTTATATATAAAACAAAGACTCCGCCTCCAATATGTGGCATTCAGTGTGTGTCCACACCAGGGTAGAATTGGCACCATGCTCTCCAGATCAGCCATGCACGTGCCACATTATGCCCCTTCCATGTTCAGGGAGTTTGACAGATGGAAGGGCTATCTGAGCCTTGCGAAAGTGGTTACGGAGATCATCGCGGAACGCAAGAAGGTCCCATTTCCATCTCAGAGTTGGGACACAATGGAGTACGACATGCAGCTAGTCCTCAACGAGGACAACTTTGAAACAGCATCACAATGGGTTAATGGAAGCAGTTCCAGCAGCAAGAGCTCCAAAGGTAGTGCCAATGGCCAGGCTTCCCAAAACAAGGAGATTTGCAATTTCTGCAAACACAACGGGGAATCCAAGCAGGTCTATTCGTCCCACCGGCTGAAGGGGATGGACGGCACCGTGGAGTGCCCCATCTTGCGCAAATACACCTGTCCGCTCTGCGGTGCCACGGGCGAAAAGGCCCATACTTTAAAATACTGCCCACTGAGCCAAGGGAAGAGGTCGCTGTATCGCAAGTGCGGACGTAACTCGGCTGGACGCAAGGTGAGGAGATAAGAAGATCAGGAGAAGACCGAAGCATTTATTCTTAGTTTTAGTTTGACTTTGTAAAAGAACAACATTTGATTTCGAGCATCATTAACACTCTTTACATTTCCTCCCACTTTGTTTCAGGTTTGGAGAATGGAAGCCCAATTCTCTTAGACTACATTTGTGAGTCCAGAAATGTTTTTTTATGTATATTGTTGCCTTCTTTCACATTTGTTGTACCTAGGTTAATTATATTGTGTTTCTTTTAGATGTGTCAGTTGCCTAGTGTGATGACTCATGGGCCCTGCAGTCCTATTCCTGACAGTATTGTGGCAGATGAGGAGGAAAATATGGAGTTTTCCCCAGATTTCCGGTCGGAGTCAGAGCCTTGGCAGCTGCCTGAAGTTCTAGTCCAAGAACCAATTAAACCTGACCTTGGTGGGAACTCTCCCCCTTATGGGAGAAAACAGGCTTACACGACTGATAGAGGATCGAGAGAAAAATTTAGAAGGAGTGCTCGCCTTGCTGCCAAATATGCCACTGATTAGAAGTATTTCCCCTGAGAAAATACGGGGAGTCTTGCACCTGCAAGCTGGTTTCCTTCGCTCCCTGTTCTCTAGGGAAAGTGATTGTTGTTTGGGGAAACGAGACCCAATATAGGGAAATTGCGCGAAGGATTCCTTGCGGAGTCAATTCGTCAGCTCCTGGAGAGAGGTCATGTGTGTGTGGACTTCGAATCCTGTTCCTTGCCTCCTGAATCTAGTTCCAAGCCTTGTCCTCGTCTCACGGATTTACCACAGATCTTGTTCCATGCTTCAAGTTGCTTTGCCTTTAGCCACAGCTCCAGCCACGTTCCAAGTAACTTTCAGCCTTGTGTCAAGCTTCATTGGATTCAAGACTTTTTCTGTTTTCCCAACGCTTTGCTTGGCAAAGCGTGTGTTGCGGTTATTGGATTATAATCTTTGGACTCTAATATTTCATATTGGACAATAATCTGCTGGACTATATTTGGCCTCATTTGAAAGGTCTGCTTCTGAACTTTATTCTACACTTGTTTTTATTGACTTTATATATTCCTTTAATAAAGATATTAGATAGAATCTGGCCTCAGTGTATGGTTATTGGTGCCCAGCAGCCTAGATCCTGACACCTTGTATCATGCTTTTTTATACATATAATCATGTTTTTTACATATGTAATATCACGTTCCTTTGACATCTGTAATTGCCTTATATCATATTTTATATTGTGTTTTATATATGCAGTTACTTTACATGTTTCTTTTATGTATGGATGTATAATTTTTACATGTTTAATTATATTATTTGCAACTATAATTGCCTAATATCATGCTTCTTTTATATATGCAATGACATCATGTTTATTTAACGTATATAAGTGCCTTATATCATGTCCGGGTTATCATGTGTGTCTCCAGAGGGATGCAGCCCTATCCTTTGCAGGGAAAATATAGAAATATCTTCTAAATGGCTACTGTCTAGAATTTTGTTTTGTAAAGAAAGGAAAAGTTTATATGCTATTGGAAAGAAAGATACTATTTTATGTTTAAATTTTGGAAAGGAATAGAATTGGTTATTATTACTGTGGTCTAACCTTCAATTGTTTGCAAGTTGTTCTAAAGTTTGGATCGTAGAGTTTAATAAACAGAGTTTATGGTTTTGGCATCAAAACTGTTCATGTTGTGCTTAAATGGGATTGAATTTTCTTTAATTTGTGGCCCATAATAGGCTGGTTATAAGCCTGATCTGGAAGGCAGCCAAGGCAAAGACCATTGAGCTGCTGAACTTGCAGACTGAAAGGTCCCAGGTTCAAATCCCGGGAGCAGAGTGAGCGCCCGCTGTTAGCTCCAGCTTCTGCCAACCTAGCAGCTTGAAAACATGCCAATGTGAGTAGATGAATAGGTACCGCTGTGGCGGGAAGGTAATGGCACTCCATGTAGTCATGCCGACCACATGACCTTGGAGGTGTCTATGGACAACACTGGCTCTTGGGCTTAGAAATGGAGGTGAGCACAACCCCCAGAGTCAGACATGACTGAACTTAACGTCAAGGGATACCTTTACACACACACATATGCAGGGACTACACCAATTTAACAAAGTTTCAGCCACAAAAACAAAGTTTCTAAAGTAGAGCAATGACTTTCACAGTAAAGA